>NC_058131.1:21675805-21811213 GCF_016433145.1 Gracilinanus agilis
GAATTATACATAACATTTCTCTACATAGGAATACAGATAATTAGATCTCACTGAGGCCCTTAAAAAGGCAAATTTAAAAATTATAAGTTTTCTTTCTTTCCCTTCTGTATCTTATTTACCTGTTCATGTTTCTCTCGATTTTTTGTGGTTGGATATCAAGCTTTCCATTTAGCCCTGGTCTTTTCTGTGCAAATACCTGGAATTCTTCAATTTTGTTGAATGCCCATACTTTCCCCTGGAAATATATAGTCAATTTTGATGGGTAGTTGATCCGTGGTTGCAGGCCCAGCTCTCTTGCCTTTCTGAATATCGTATTCCAAGCCTTGTGATCTTTTAGCGTGGAGGCTGCCAGATCCTGTGTGATCCTGATTGGTGCTCCTTGATATTTGAATTTTTTCTTTCTGGCTTCTTGTAAGATTTTTTCTTTTGCTTGGAAACTCTTGAACTTGGCAATTATATTTCTGGGTGTTTTCTTTTCTTGATCAAATGTCGCAGGTGTTCTATGAATCCTTTCAATGTCTATATTGCCCTCTTGTTGTAGGACTTCAGGGCAATTTTGCTGAATAATGTCTGTTAGTATGGAGTCCAGGTTTCTATTAATTTCTGGTTTTTCTGGAAGACCAATTATTCTCAAATTGTCTCTTCTAGACCGGTTTTCTTGGTCTGTCACTCTCTCATTGAGATATTTCATGTTTCCTTCTATTTTTTCAGTCTTTTGACTTTGTTTTATTTGTTCTTGTAGTCTTGAGAGATCATTAGCTTCTAATTGCTCAATTCTAGCCTTTAGGGATTGGTTTTCGGCTATAATATTTTGGTTTTTGGCTATGATCTCCTGGTTTTTGTCCATAATCTTCTGGTATTCCTTTTCAATCTGGACATTTCTGGTGTTCAATTTGCTTATCAGTTCATTTGGTTTCTGAGCCTCACTTTCCATTTGCAAGATTGTACCATTTAAACAGTTATTTTCTTGCCATACCTCTTCCATTTTCCTCAAAATCTCAGTTTTGAACTATTCCATAGCTTGTGAGGAGTTTTCCTTATTTGAGGAGGGTCCGGATGCTTGTTTGTTCTCCTCCTCTGTTTGCTCGGTTGTCTGGATTTTCTCTGTGTAAAAGTTGTTGAGTGTTAAAGACTTCTTTTTCTTTTTGTTAATCTTTCTCTTCTGAACTTCCTGAGACTGGGTAGCCATCGTTAGCCCAGCAGCTTCTCAGGTTTATCCTCTCGCTCAGGGTCTGTCCGCGGTCTTTTGGGTCCTGAGGTCTGAGTTCTGTTTTTTTCTAAGTTCAAACCCCCTGGTGTACCCCTTTGCTTGATCCTCTGCCAGAGGTTTCTTTACAAGTCTCAGGGCGCTGCTTCCACAGTCGAATACCCGTCTGCACTGGTTCCCCACTCAGGGTTTCAGAGCTTTAGCTGGTGGCTGTGTCTGCCTCCACCCACGCCTCTTCATGTGCCTGAGCTCTGAGCCCGTGCTCTGCACCCTCAGCCCGCGCTCTGTGCCCTGTGTCTGCTCTCTGCGGCCTGCTCCCTCTCTCAAATTTTGTGTGCATTCTATAGCTTTTTTGGGTCCTAAATATTTCTGCTCTCAGGAACAGGCCCTGGAGCTGCCAATGCCTCGATGGGTGCCCCAAACTTGCTCTATTTTTTTTTTAGCTGGCTTCAGTGCTATAGGTGTTGTGTGTGGAGGGCGTGGGGTGGTTGCTCAGCCCGCGATTTAGTGAGAGCTGTTTCACCCCTTTATAGCATGGAAATGCCTCAATTCCACGTACCTTCTACACTGTGCCCTGTTGTAGGGTTCCTCTGTTTGTCTGGACTTGTTTTTATGTCCCCTTGAGGACTTTTGTGAGTTTCGGTCAGGAGAGGCTAAGAGCTGCTTCTTACTCTGCCACCATCTTAACCCGGAACTTGTTTCTATATATATTTTTTACAAATAACAATGTCTCTAAGTAGGATGGGCTTCTAGAAGATGTAGTGAGACATGCCTTACTGAGATATCTTTATAACCTAGGTCCATGGTGGCATACCTATGGCACATGTACCAAAAAAAGGCACACAGAGCCCTCTCTGTGGGTATATCTGCAGTCACCTCTCAGAATTCCTTTCTAAGAATCCAGAGTGACTCTAGGCCGAACTGTTGTTCTCCACTCTCCATGCACCTGAGTACATTCCTCACTTTACCCACCCCTCTACCTAGCAGCCCAATGGGAGCATTTCCTCCCTCCCCTGCCTGGGGTAAGGAGGGTGTCTGAGGGCAATGTGTGTGTGTGTGTGGCTCAAATGGCATTTGGTCTGGGAGTGGGGTTGACCCCAGATCTTCATCTCTAAATGGTTCACCATTGAGGGATGGAGCCAAGAGCCTTCTGAATCTTCTTCCAACCAATCATTACAAAGTGTCTCAAAAGGACAGAAATCAAAACCGGATGAGTAAAAGGGCCCTCCCACTGGACCCAGCAGGAAAGGTAGGGAGTGAGTGGGGAATTCCCACACTATCAGGGGCAAAACTACACTAATCAAAGCAAAAGCTGATTACCCTTCCTCTAAACCACCTACCACACCAGAATTAGAGAGAGGCCCTGGGTAATCTTTAAATTCTCAAGGGCTGGCTGAAAGCATCACAGACGTATACCTGAGGACTGTGCCAGGCCTTGGCAGTAAGACAAAAGGCTTAAGAGAGTGGAGCTTGGGCATCAGAGCTTGTACAACAAAGCAGTTGGCCACAGCCAAGGCAGCAATGGTTGGGAAGATAGTCTCACAGCAAAAGAGAGTGCAACTGAAACGATTGAAGCTGAGGAAAATAGCCTCAGAGCAAAATGCTTTAAACTGCATGATATAGGAAAAAAAAGCATCACAGAGATACCTACCCTCACTCGGGCTTCAGACAGGAAGGCAACAAAACAAAACAAAACTGTGAGACAGAAGCAAAGAAAGCAATGACCACCAACAAGCAGGAATCACAATCCTTTAGCAGCAAAAGGAATAAGCAACAGAAAAAAATGTTTTTCACCCTGGAATATTTCTATGGAGAAAAAGAACGAAATACATTAGCAACAGCAGAAAGTGAATAGCAAGCAAACACAAAAATCATTTTCCCAAAAAAATGAAAATTGGTCACAAATTCTAAAGGAACTCAAAAAGGATATGAAGAACAACATAATAAATATAAGAGAAAATGGGATGAAAAGTGGGAAAAAGAAATGAAAGTAATACAAAAAGGAAATAATAGCTTAAAAGACAAAATTGCCCATATGGAAAAAGAGGCAGAGAAATCAAATCAAGTAATAAGCAAATTGGAGACCAGAATTGACCTGCTGGAAGCCACAAAAAATAGGATGGACCAAACCACAAAGGAAAAGCAAAAGATCATAACTGAAAATCACTCTTTAAAGCCTAGAACTTGGAAAGTAGTAACTAATGATCTCATGAGACAGAAAGAAATAATAAAGCAAAATCAAAAGAATGAAAAGAGAGGAAACATGAAATATCTCATTGAAAAGACAACAGACTAGGAAAACAGATCCCGGAGAGATGATTTGAGAATTATTGGACTACTTAAAGGGCTGGAACAAAACAAAAACAAAAATAAAAAAAAGCCTTGACATCATATTACAGGAAATTATGCAAGAAAAATGCCCTGATATTCTTGAAAAAGAGGGCAAAATAGACATTGAAAGAATGCATAGATCACTCCGTACATCAAATTCCCAAAAGATAGTTACCAGTATTTTATAGACAGATTCAAGAGCTTCCAGGACAAGGAGAAAATACTGCAAGTGGCTAAAAAGAGAAAATTCAGATAGGAAGGAGCTCCAGTCAGGATCACAAAGGATCTGACAGCTTACACACTAAAGGACTACAAGGCTTGGAATATGATATTTAAGAAGGCAAGAGAATTGGGTTTATAACCAAGAATCACCAAACCATCAAAATTGACCATATACAGTGATGGGAAAACTTTTTAAAGAGGAGGCCAAAGGAATGGAAATGCTCATCTGTCAGTCTGTTTCTAAGGCAACTCTTTCAAAGTTTCGTTGTATTGTATCCTACTCATTGTATTCATCAGATTAAGAATAATGTTGCATGGCCAGATAGAACATTTCAGGGGTCTGCATCTGGCCTGCAGCCTATAGTTTGCCCATCACTGCTATATACTTTTAGGTGTTAGATTTAAAATTAACATCTTCCAAGTTCTTATTTTCTATAATGTTTATTAATAATCAGTTAAATAGAAAAGATAGATGATCATAGATTTAAAGTCTCTTACTCTAAGTCTGACCATGTGTACTTGCAGGATCCTCCATGCATTCCCTCCTTGCTCCAAAAAGTAGTGAAAGTAAAAAGACCCAGGTGGGCTCCACCCACACCCCTTCTATATATGTTCATGGATGCAATGCTGGCATGTGAAAAAATGGCATGAACCGGGTTGACAATCCAGGAAGGGGAGGGGATGAAATCCCCTCTATGCAATCCTGGCTATGATCCTTTGTGAGACTAGTCTCCCCAATGGATCATTTAGACATAACTATCTTATACCTCTAAATATCTTCTATATAAATACATACAATATTTCACTTTCTAAGGGGGAGTTACAATATTTAGAGATAAGAGGAAAATTAAAGAAGAGAGAGAGAGCAAAATCAATGTTTGCTAGGTGCATTGACAAAAAGCCAATTAGGGGGCAGTCCCCTTTGACATAAGAGTTTACATTCAGCATAAGTATGTTCAACTCTTTTGAGTTCAGTTCATTATATGCCAAAGTTCATTCTGGATCTTTTGATGCAGTATGTGACTTCTGCAGGCATCTTTACAGCACCTTCTTCAAAGAGATCTGCTTTCTTGATTTGGGGTGTTGGCAAGTTTCTTTTGCTAAAATTTCTCCAAAAGATTTTAAACCTTGGATTTTAGGATAATTACACAATCCCTCCAGAGGAAGGTATTGACCAACACCAGAATCACCAAGGGATACATGGCTGAATTATGAGGTATATGAAGCAATGTCAAAAGAAAACCAATAACTCCCAAAAGAATCCCAAATAAAAGAGCAAAAATTAAATTCTGGATAAAAAATAATAATAAAAAATAATAAAAATTTTAAAAATAAAATTGAATAAAAACTTTTTCATGTATAAAATTCTTAGTAAAAAAGAATAAACCAGTAACAGGTCCTTGAATCACTAGCAAGGCCCAATTAAAGTGATTCATGTCCCACAAGCCCATAGGACAGTTACAGCAATATAGTACTTCACTATTCATAGCCAGGACTACAGAAAATTGCTAAACTATAAGAGAGAAGGGACTAAGTTTTAGCAGCAAATGGTAAAAACCATTCCCTGTTCTAATTTTACCTTTATTATCAGGGATAGGGGGAGCCAGGATAATAGCCACACTTCAGTACTTGATTAAGAGTATTTTACAAGGAGTGTAGTACAAGGAGTCCTGCATCTTAACATATGCCAAGTGCCACAACTTCAAGTCTCATGCTAGGTTCAAGTCCTATTTTATTGGAATAGAAGTTCAACAATCCTACCTGGATTGGTTTGGTTCTTTGACCTTTGTGCTCATTGGCACTGTGCAGGTTAACTTTGTGATTCCTTGGCACTGTGCAGTAACTCTTTTTTGTTCCCTTTTCCTGGAATAAGACACAGTCATTAATCACAGTCCCATAACATTTATCAATTCATGGCAGGTTTCCATAGTCTAAAGCTTTTGGGTATGCATATTTATTAGGACTAATTGAAACTGTAAACATCCTTCAATGTCAAAAACATTAATACTGATTCCATGTACTTCAAGTACTACAAAGGATAGGAAAAAAGAAAAAAAACCATCAAATATCCTATTGCAAATATAAAGAAAAAATATATCATAATTTCATAATTCACATTCAATGTGGCACTGTGTTAGCCAAGCAGAGGCAGAACACAAATGTTTCTCCAATCAAAAATATCTATTTCTCTTTTAACTTGGCCATGATCCACAGTGTGAGTGTATATCATATTTTCTACAGGTAAAAGCCTTTTAAAAACAATTAGTTTTTTTAAATAGTATAATAATTAATACATATTCTAAGAAGTACTCAAATCCCCAAAATAATAAGAGCCCATTTTAGGACAACTACAAACGAACCCATTTCTTGAAGCCATGAGAGGTTCCACCAGCTATCATTCAAATTCACATAAGTATCTATAGCTACTTGTTGTGTGTCATCTAAAATCTTTTTAAGCTCATGAATATTTGTCACAAGTTCCCCAGATCTATTTACATAAGTACAAGAAGACTGATTTATAAATGCATATGCACCTCCCAATGCAACTGTGAGCATATAAAGGACCAGTCAATTTTTTAAAACTGCTTTTCCTAAGGAGACAATCTCTTCCTGTAGATAAGAGATGGCCTTTGTGGTTTGGGAGTATCTTGAGCCAATCTTTTAACCTCAGCTGAGATATTTCTAACAGAGTCTATTACTGCCATCATTCAAAAATTTAGCAAGAGAGCCCAAAAAACCCTCTTTTCTGCTGATTAAGAGGTTGTTGAATTTGGTCACCTGTTGAGCCTAGAATGCCACCAAAAACCTAGATTTCTGGCTGTAATTTGTCTATCCATCCAATATAGTGATCATGTACTGATACTGATGGAATAACATAGGCTAAACCACAAGTACCATACTATCCTGGTGGAAGGGTTGAGTAAGCTGAAGAGTTACAAATATAGAACTGTCCAGGGATAACCAAAGCCCATGGGAAATCCTCCCTCCTCCGGGATGAGATTGTAACAGTCATAAAAGGCATGTATTTATATGTCCCATTCATTAAATTTTTAAACTGCACAGCTCCACATTTTATCTAGCGCAGATAAATGTGCAAGTGGGAAATGTAATAATTCTTTTGCACTTCACCTTGTCTCCCATTTACCTACTACTACTCAATGGACCCTTACTTCTTGTTACACACAAGTCAAAGGTGGGTGAATGATCAGTCAGAGGCAGTGGTGTTCCCAGATATCTGAAAATCACTTCTGAAGACCCATTAAAATCAGTTGAGATTTTTAGCTCATCATATTCTTTAATGGTCACTGATACAAGTTGTAACCATTTAGATGGGGTTGACCCATCATCATTAATGAGATAATTAACAAAGGCAAAAGGAGCAAGAGGTCATTTAGGCAACATGTAACCTCCTTTTGTTGCAAGTTGTGGTAAAGTCCCACTAGTGTGGACTGGAATTGTTGCCCATGACAAGATGGAACTCCAATGGATCTGGTGACACACCCAGTATCCATAAGGACCTATGACTTTGCCCTGAAAAAATTTTTTACAAATTGTCTATGGACTTTTATAATGGTGTTATCACTAGTATAATCATAATGTTAGGGTACAAATAAAGACAATGTAACAGAACATATAGCAAATAGCCAAAACACAATAATTGAATGTGACATGGTATAATGAAATCTGATAGAGTAGATTAAGATGTGAACTTAGAAACAAAATTAAACCTTAAATCAATCAGCAAATACAATAAATGTGACAGGATACAGTCATTAAGTGTCAATACAAGGTACCTGTTTTACATGGGAACATTGAATCCAGGAGTCCTATTCACCAATTTTAATAGCTGTTGGAGTTATTAATAATAATTGAAATGGACCTCCCCAGGCAGGCTGAGTTGCTCCAGTTCACTGGAACAATTGTATATATACCTTGTATCCTGGGTGTAGGTCTTGGAGCAAGAATTCTAGATGCCCTGCTTGTGCTGCAGCTCCAGATTCATGAAGTTCTCACAATTTGGCCTGTAAATCTTGTATATAAGGAGCAATAGCAATGTCCCTGCCTAGTAATGATGTGTATGCAGGAGAAAAAGGCATAGCCTTTATGGGGGGATGTTCAAAAAGCATCTCAAATGGTGAGATATGTAGATCTCCCCTAGGTCTGCTACAAAGATAAAACAAAGCTAGGGGGAGAACTTTAGGCCATTTTAAGTGCGTCTCAGTGCATAATTTTCCAATCATTGTCTTAAGTTCTCTATTCATTCTCTCAACTTGGTGTGAATTCTGGGGGTGATATGGTACATGGAATTGGGGAGTGATCCCCAAACAAGAATAATTCTGAGACAAAACAGAATCAGTAAAATGGATTCCTTTGTCTGAACCAATTCATGCTGGTGGGCCAAAGCAAAGGATAATTTCTCTTAAAAACACCTGAGCAAACAAAAGCTGCTGTGGCCCGGGAGCTAGGAAAAGCCTCTGGCCATCTGGTCAGCTGATTCATTATGACCAGGCAAACTTTGTGGTGTCCAGCTTTAGGCATGATAATAAAATCAATTTGTAAATACTCAAAAGGTTTGTACACCGAAGGATGCCCACCAAAAGCCTTGCCTTGAAATGCAAGTTGCTTATATGCCTGGCAAGTTGAACAGGCTGCATATACTTTAGAGGCTATTGTAGTTATACCAGGTGCTATTCATAACTTTTTTTTAAACCCTTGTACTTCGGTGTATTGACTCATAGGTGGAAGATTGGTAAGGGTAGGCAATGGGGGTCAAGTGACTTGCCCAGGGTCACACAGCTGGGAAGTGGCTGAGGCCGGGTTTGAACCTAGGACCTCCTGTCTCTAGGCCTGACTCTCACTCCACTGAGCTACCCAGCTGCCCTATTCATAACTTTTTAACAGAGTCTACAATACCCTGAGTGCCAAAGTGACCATTCTTATGCACAGATTGGCATATTTGGTTATAAAAAACATTCTTTAATAATGTTATTCCATATCATGTGAATCTTTGATCTGAGAATGCCTGTGTTCAATGTCTAAGCAACAATACTTACACTTCATGTGGGCACATAATTGTTAATGGGCATCCCAATACCAAGTCAGCTTCCTGAGTTACTAATAAATTGTGGCAGCTATGCCTCTAAGGAATGGTGGTGCTTCTGAATCTACTGGGTCTAGCTGGGCCAAATAACAAGCAACTGGATGCTGAACTGGTTCTAGACTTTAGGTTAAAACACCTGAAACCAACCCTTTTTATTCATGTACATATAAAGTGAATGGTTTATTATAATATGGTATACCTAGAGCAAGGGCAGATGAGATAGATTATTTTAAATCTGACAGAGCTGACAAGAGTTCTGCTTCTAACCTAACCATTTAAGTGACTGAATCTTTCATTAGTGTTATAAGGGGGTTAGAGATTTGCCCATAGCAGGGGATTGATTATCTGCAAAAATTTGTTACTCCTAATATTGCTCTTAACTATTTCTTAGTAGTGGGAGCACTTAATTTTTTTTTTAAATATCTTTAAAGCTCTTAGGGAAATAAATAGAATAGGAACCCGCAGATTTAATGAAACAAAAATATTCCACTTTTGGGAGAGACCATTGAACCTCTGGCTTTGAGACTTTGTGGCCTCTCTTATGTAATTCTAACAGAAGATGTTTGCAATCTTACCATGCTGCTGCATCTGGTGAAGCCAAGAGTAAACCATACACATATTTAATTTAGTGACTAAGTTTAAATTAAATATTGTCTTTATCTTGAGCCAAAATTTGTGAAAACAGGGTAAGGCAGTCAACACCAGATCCACTGAGAGCATTTCCAAGTAAAATCAAATATATGTCTGGAATCCTCATAAATTGGTATAGAGAGCACAAATCTACTACAGTAACGTGTGTGGCTGTGCTAGGAATAGAAGAAATTATTGTGTTTGGAACCACAGGATGTCTTTTTATGATATGATTATTTACAGCCCTTAAATCTTGTGCAAATCTATATACACATTTTCCATCTGGGCCTAATTTTGGCTTTTTTATAAGGAGAATAGGTATATTATATTCAGATTTACATGAGATTATTATTCCTTGTTTAATTAATGAATCTATCACTGAGGAAATTCCCTCAATTGCCTCTTTTGATAGGGAATAATGAGGAATGGAAGGAGGAAGGGAATTTTTAATTGAAATATGAACGGGATCAACTGTTTTACCTAGGCCTACATCAGAAGAAGATGTAGGCCAAAGATACTCAGGTATATCAGCTGGGATTTCAAAAGTGGGGGGTTCCTTCACCTCCTGACTATCTGAAAGAAGGCTAGGAAGCAACTTTAAGCATTCTTCAGACAATTCTAGCTTCATAGAGCCATCTGGAGAGCATGTTATCATGGCTCTAAATTTGCATAAAAGATCTCTCCCTAACAAATATGTAGGAGAATCTGGCATTAAAAGGAAAGAATATTCCACTGAGAGGGGTCCCAGAGGCACCATTTGAGGGGAAAGCTTTTGAACCTTTAGAGGTGCTCCTGATACACCTACTACATTCAAAGATTCAATAGAATTACATTCAGAATCAGGTTTACACACCAAAATTGAACAGGAAGCTCCGGTGTCTAACAGGCAATCATAATGTATGTTCCCAACTTTGTGGGTCATATAAGACTCTTTATTTTGAGGAGGGGAATAGACTGGGATAATTGGCATTAACACATCAGGGTCTTGGAAGTTGAAGGCTTCAACCCCCATATCCAGAGCTTTCCCCTCTGTTATTTGGAATGTGTGGGGTTCTTTTGAGGGTTATTTTGGGTTCATTTGAGTTTTAAATATTTAGATATGTGACATAAACTTCCTGTGGATGTTTAGGGGACTTGGACACTACATTTCCCATGATTCCTCTTATAATACATGTAGACAGGAAGTGTGATTATGTAGATAAACAGTGTAAGTACTCCTGATGTCATTGGGGGAGATCTTTTTGGTATGAGACAGCCAAGTGGGCAGAAGGAAAGGCAGGCGATTTGAATTAGATCTTAGCAGGCTCGTGGTCTTCTTGAATTTACCAAAATGACTTTAAATAAAATATTAATACTTCTATCTATTTACATCTATATCAATTTTATTCGTAACAGTTTGGCAACCACAAAGGGACCATAATTCTCAATTTTTCAGATAGCTTACCAATCCATGCAACTCTGAAACACCTCCGGATACTTCCCGGAGCCTCAGACCTGCTCTTGTGCTATTTTTGGACACTTTGCTCAGTTCTTTTGAGTAATTTTTCGAAAAAAGGAAAGTTATTTTTCTGCACCCCACTATTTTCTTTTGAGGGACTTTTCTGGGAAAGGAGAATGCCATTTTTCCAACAGCCTGTTCCTGGCTGATAGTTCATACATTCCCCAAGAACTTGGTTTCAAAGATTGCCAGCCTGGCCTGCAGGACCCTTCCTGGGTCCCAAGCTTTTTCCTGCTGCCCAGGGCCAATCCCTACTAAGCTGAATGCCTGATGCTCCTCCTAAATGCCAGTTTCCTGCCTTGCTGCTGCTGCTGTTTCTACCTCTGATCCTGACCCCAGATGCTGCTTCTGGAGCTGCTTCTGCTGATGCCTGAGACTTGGAAAGTATGCTAAAACCCTCCACATGGTTTTCCTAAAACCTGACCTAGTCCTCCCCCACAAACCCTCCATATGGTATCTCCAACCTGTGGCTTTCTCTAGGCCCTACCCAGTTGGCTTCCACATGGGCCCTAGATTTTACTCTTTAAACAGGAAGTAGAATGGCAAGCATGGGCTGCATGGCTTATTTCAAACTATTCCTTGCGATCATCTTGCCTGAAACTCAGGTGAAGAATTCAACCTCACATAACAGGCCTGCCCAAGACTTTGAACTATATACCCTAATGGAGTCATCCACACTGTTCTCAGAGCAGAGCTCAGTTAGAAGGAACTTGAATTGGACAAGAGGTTGGTTTTAAAACCTTAAAACTAAATGGTTTCTTTTTAAAGTCTCTGTATCTTATTGTATTTTGCTGATTAGTTTTGTGAATTAATTTGTTGTTTCATTGATTTTTCTGTTGTACTGAATCATTTTAAGCTAATGAAGTTTTGGCTGCTAGATTAATTCTGTTTATGATTTTATTGTAACTCCCAAATAGTGAACAAATCTATTAGAATTGGTAAAAAAAGGTTTTTCGACTGCATAGCATGTAATCTGTTCCTCATATTGTATTTCCTGATATTTTGAAGGTTTCATTTTTTAAGGTTACCAGTATTAATCTAATTGTTATCTGAACCATTTATGAACAGCTTAAATATTTTTAAGTTGTAAAAAAGCCCATAAACCTTATGCATACTGGATTTGCCATTTCAACTCTAGGATCACATGTCTTAAATTTTTATTCTTTCTTGATAATTGTGTACAACCTTGGAGATTTTGATGCCTTGAGAATTTAAATTATAATTGTATAAGAGGTCTTTAGAATTGACTTTAGATGCCTAGTAACCTTCTGTATAAATGATAAGGTTTTAGTTATTAATTATAAAGAATTCTTTTCTTAAAGGGTTTTTTTTTTATACAAGAAGCCAAGAGAGCTACTGTATGCTTGATGTTTTGTCTCTATGTTTTAGCTTGTTTTCCCATCAGAAGGATCTAGAATTCCTAAGGATAATTTAGACCCAGAAGGTTTTGTTAAATCAGAATTTTTTTAGGCTCTTCCCCACAATCGCTATGGAGGCAGTAATAGAGTTTGTTAAGAAAATATCTTAGCCAAGGTTGAATGACTTACTATACTGTTGAATTTGTAACAAGTGTACATTTTTTTAAACATCATAGCAAGTGATTATAATATGGGTTTGATTGCTATTGTCTTTAAATGTGTTATTGTAAATTTTGGTACTTTATTTGAATGTGCATTATAAATCTGCTATTTGCAAAAACCATTTACACTCACAGTTTATGCAAAAGCTTAACAGGAAATGGATCTCATTTTTGGGTGAAAAACCTTCACTAATTCTAAGCTATATATTTTTTTTATTTTAAAAACATGCTGTTATTTTCTTCCTTGCATGTGCAAAGCAATATGTGTTCTTTTCTCTCATTTTTATGCTTGAGAGCATTGTATTTTTCCCTAAATTGGTAAAAAAAATTTATTATTGCTTTTCTTTTTAATTTTTAATAGAATAATTGACGCTTTCCTTTTTCTCATTTTTGTACTTAAAGTACATATAATCAATGTTAATCTTTTTTTTTATTTTACAGTAACATAAGTTTAATATAAGTATATATTTTCTATAATATTAATGCATACCCAAAAAGCCTTAGACTATGGTAACCTGCCAATTACTGATAAATATTATGGGACTGTGATTAATGTCTCTCTGACAGATTCCAGGAGAAGTGCTAAAAAGAGCCACTGATCATGGAGACCGACTGAGAATTTACAAAGTGCCTAGGAGCAAAAGGTCATGCAGACCATGGATTGAAGAAGTTCTATGCCAATACTCAAGGGCTTGAAACTAGTATTTGAGGTTTGGGGTTGCAGATTTCTAACATGTTAGAGGCCAGACTCCCCATGAGCTTCTTTTCCTAGTAAGCACTTAAGATTGGCTATCAGTATGACTCATTCCCTGAGAACATGCAGAAAAAATTAGACCAGGGAAAGACATTCCCCTTGCACATATATTTGGTCCTGTTATTTCTCTTATATATAGAATGACAACTTTCTGTACTCCTGGCTCCTGAATGGGTAATTACAAACTGCTTATATCACTTTAATTGGGCCTTGATTGAAGGACCTGTTATAAGTTTATTTTTCCTTACATTTTTTGCACATAAGATTTTGACATTTTACATTTCATTTACAAGTCATTTTTCTCTCTCTTTTATTTGGATTTTATTTTAATTTTATATTTTTATTTTTTCTTTTACCTATTGATTTCATATGACCCCATGACTCAGCCATGTATCCTTAGCTGACCTGGGGTAACCTCTTCAGGGGAGAATGTGTTATTGATTTTCCTCAGGGGTGTGTGTGAGTTTTATAATCATAATGTCTGTATTATAATCTATAATGTAAAATTTTACCTCTTTTAGGAGTAATTTCGGGGGGGAGGGGAATGTATAATTCTCCTCAGAAGGGAATGTATGTTTTAGAATCTATATAATGTAAAGTTTAAATTCTTTGAGAGTAATTTTAGGATAAGAAATTCACCTTTTCCCCAGAATCCAGTCAACAAACCTGTTTGGAGAAGGCACCCTGAAGATGCCTGAAGAACCTTCACTACATCATGAAGATCCAGATGAACTTTGGGCTGCAGTTGATTGAACTATGGGGATTTGAATGCATTTGTTTTGAATGTACACTCTTATGCCAATAGGGGACTGCCCCAATTGGCTTCTTGTCAAAGCAGCTAGTTTTTATCCTCTTTTCTTTTATCCCCAAATTCCTGTAACTTAAAACTTGACTATGTTTACAAGATCCGTCGAGAAAGACCAGTCTTTTTGCTGGATCTCAGGGGGGAATGTGTTATTTGGAATTTTGGGGGTCCTTTCGAGGGTTATTTGGGGTTCATTTGAGTTTTAAATATTTATATATGTGACATAAACTTCCTGTGGACATTTAGGGGACTTGGAAACTACATTTCCCATGATTCCTCTTGTAATACATGTAGACAGAAAGTGTGATTATGTAGACAAAGAATATAAGTACTCCTGATGTCATTGGGGGAGGTCTCTTTGGTATGAGGCAGCCAGGTGGGTAGAAGGTATGGCAGGCAATTTGAATTAAATCTAAGAGGCACGTGGTCTTCTTGAGTTTACCAACATGACTTTAAATAGAATATTAATACTTCTATCTATTTCCATCTATATCAATTTTATTCGTAACACCCCCCCCCACACACACACACACACCATCAGAAAGATCCCTGGCTATTCCTCTGGGTTTCCCAACACTGAGTCCAGGGGTTTTGGTGTGAGTTATGGTTTGCATCGTTTGAATTGCTATTTCTCCTATTATTGACATTATTCCTGAAGCTTCTATTTTCTTTTTACTTGATTTCTCTTTCTACAATCTATAATTACATGACCCACCTTTCCACAAAAATAAAATGTTAATAGTTTTTTTGTGGATCCTTGTTAGGGAGTTATGACCTCTCCCTTCTTTGGCTTTCCAAATGTTTCATTAATTCTTTTATTTCCTTCCTTAATGTTTCCATTAAATCAGTGTTCTCTTCCATCTTTTCCTTATGTCCCTCAAAGGCATGAATTGCCACTCTTTTTAATTCTTTGAGATCCATATTAGGCCAGTTTGGACATGTATCAATCCAGGTATACATTAATCTTGATATTATTTTAAGAGTGCTAAAAAAACTGACTCTTGTATTACTTATGATTAATTTCTGTAACCTTGAGTTAAACTGAATCTCAACCTTGACAAATTCCTAGCTCTTCCTAAGGCTACACTCCCAAAGACTGATCAGTTTTCTCAGTCTCCTTATTTTACCTAAAACAATCAATTAACATATGTATCAAACAACCTTAGATGCTTTAGGCCATATGAACTCCTGATCTGGGTATTGTCTTAGAATCCTGTATCTCATGATAATTACCTCATAATGCTAAGGTATCAGGCCACATGGCTCTTTCCTTCCTCCTATGCAGTTGTAACTCCAATAAAAATAGCACTATGGCAGCTAAGGGTTAAGCTCTGAACCATCTAAGCTCTTTATCATTAGAGCTTCATCCAAGTGAAGCTCTGAACCATGGAAGTTCTTGACCATCAGAGCTCCTAACCATGGAAGCTCTTATCCACCAGAGCTTACTCACTGACTGACTACCTCATGCCAGAACTTTCTATGTCTGAATGTCTTTATTCACACCTTATGTTTGCTTTCCCTTAGTCCTTAACCTGTAACCCATTTTGTCTCAGTCCCTGCTTCCCCTTTCTGAATGTCCTACCCACTAGGAATCTTTGTGGAGCTGCTGGTTGACTTCACAGCAGATAGTCATAAAAATAATTCTTAACTACCTTGCAACTATTTTTCACAAATTTTATCTTGATTTGTCTAATATCTCTTTCTCTAGAAAGATTTAGGTCTATATATCAGCCTCCCAGCTGAATAAGCTTATCCATAAATTAAGAGGGATTTTCATTATCTTCCTGCTTTAGATGTTCAAATTTAGTCCATATATCAGGCCTAACAGAACAAACTCTCATTGCTTTTAGTAATGCATTTCTAGCCTGGCATAGTTGTAAGTAATCTTGTTCTGAATTTGGGTCTCATTTGGGATCTTCAGTTGGCCAACACATAGTTCCCTCTCCCTGGACCTGACTAACAAGAGAAAGAATCTCATTTCTTTCCCTTTCTTTTAACAAATCTCCCTCATCAATCCACGTGGGATTATATATTCAGAAAATGCTTTCAACCTTACTTATGACTACAATGGGCTCCTTTTTGAAAGTAGGAGTTTTTTCTCAGAATCTCTCAATATCTTGTGGAGAGAAAGGTGTATGATGTCTTATGTTCACTAAGTCTCTATGTCTATTATAAGTAGGAACATCTCTGAGAGAGAATTGGCCTTTATTTGAATCATCTGTAATTATTGCAGCTTGATTTGTTATGTGGGTTGCTTTGGCTGTTGTGGAGCCTGTAGGGGAAGGGGGAGGAGTGTTCAGAGAGGGAGGGGTTAGTCAGGGGATGGGGAGGCAGGGCAAAAGGATTAAGGGTGGGGTTGGAGGTGGGGTGGAGAGGAGGAGGGGTTGGACTGAAGGCAGGGTGGAGAGGAATGAGAGTGGGGAGGACATCAAGGTTGAGGATTGGGAGGAGAGGAATGACTGTGGACTGATCAGGGTGGGGAGGAGAGGAAGGAGGAGAAGTGAGGATAGACTGAGCAGAATGGGGCCAGGGAATTTAAGAGGAGATATAGTAGGATGGATGGGGTAAAGAGGAAGAGTTATAGGTGGGTGAGGTTGGTTAGGGAAGGAAGGTAGGGAAAAGGATGGCCAAGAGAATAAGGATAGTGATGGTATGGGTAGTGATAAGGAATATGGGTGGGAACTGGGTAGCAAGAAGGAGGAAACTCTCCAGGGTAAGGGTAGTGGAATTGAAAGTCAGATAGCAAGTGAGGGTCAAGAGGTAGATTTGGAGGAAAGGAGATGGGGAGAGTGGGGGATGAGTAAGATCTGACAGAGGAAGGGACCAAAGGCTTCAATGAAGTCCTGGTTTGGGTCAGTAGGAGGAGAAACTTTCTTGCAGTCCAGGTGGAATGACAGTGTGTGTTTCTTCCTAGATATAATCAAGGGTTCAGGAGGAGGAACTGAAGGAATTAAGTCATAATGGTCTGGTTCCAAAAAAAGAGTTTTTTCCTCACTGGAGGGCATGGTTAATTTATCAACATGATATGCCCACAAGAACCAGTATTTATAATCTGTGCAGTCTTTATAGTCTTTTGGAATCATTGTTTTTAATGACTAACTTTAAATGTTTTAAGATCTTGAAGTCAAAGGAACCACACTTTGGCTGGGTATAGGACTCGTCCATCCAGGCTTTGCAAAGTTTTTTAGCTTACTTTTTTTGTCATCCATTCCTTCTTAGGAAGATAAGGATCACCTCAAGAATATAAAAGTTTATGCAGGGGTGAATCTGGAGGAATTTTTCCTGATTTCCCTTGATTTGTTGCAGTATTTCCTTCTTTTTTTTAAGCCATTAACTTCTGTGTATTGGCTCCTTGGTGGAAGAGTGGTAAGGGTGGGAAATGGGGGTCAAGTGACTTGCCCAGGGTCACATAGCTGGGAAGTGTTTGAGGCCAGATTTGAACCTAGGACTTCCATCTCTAGGCCTGACTCTCAATCCACTGAGCTACCCAGCTGCCCCTTGTTGCAGTATTTCCGATAGTATTTAGTCTGTCTGTCTTAATCTGCCTATTTAAGCAAGTGTGAGTATTGCTGAATGATCAATTAATACAATAAAAGCTCCTAAAACATAAAAAATGTAGGCACAAATGTCTTCAATGTTATTGTGGAAGGCAAAGAGAATGGAATTAAATAAGAAGCTAATGTAGGACTCTAAGTAATTGTTGCACAGCAATAGTTCCAATAATGAATATATATTTAATATAATTATTGTTGTTATTAATGATTAATAATAGTCAACAATAATAAACAACAGATGTTGATTATTAATAATGAAATAAAAATAAAGTGGATTGAGTAGTTTGGTGGTATAGGTTTTAACTAAGTTATTAGGGCCAATATCAGAAGTACACAGTTTGGGAAGGCTTAACCAGAGAGACTGACAGGATACCTACAATGATGTAAACCAGAGTTTATTAAAACAAGGACAGGAAAGGAAGAGATTTGGGACAATTTGACTACTTAAGCTACTAAGTCTCCCACCAAAACTCAATAGTTGTTTTACCAGGTTGTAACTATTCTGACTATAATCTCTCTACTTAAAGATACTAGTACCTCACTAACTAAAATTTCCCCCACTTTGATGATAACTAGAGTAGGGAAATAGGCTGGATGATAAGCAGATCCAAATGGCCAAAAGGGAGAGATTCTCACTGACAGTTGGCTTCAAGTTTTTGGCAAGAGTCCCAGATGAAACAGGAGTATCAGGAACAAACAGGAACCAGATGGATAGCCAGAAGGAAATGGAGTTATGGTCTAACCCACTCAATCTACCTGATGAGTCCACACACACACTCAACCACTCCCAAGGAGATAAGCTGCTTACAGGAGAAGTCCACACACAGTCTCCCTCAAGAGAGAAAGTTCAACTGCCCCAGCAGAAACTCACTCTCCAGGGTTCTGAAACCTTCCCTGTCTTTTCTTTTCAGCACTTCCTGCTTTCCCATGATTTCCCTATAACAATAATCATTATTAATAATTAATAAGTCATTAGTGACTAATAATCATTATTAATAATTAATCATGATATTATTGTGTTCTCAGATTATCATATTTAATAGCACATTGAATTGATTTGGTTTACTTTTGTTTTGTTCAATTTTATAAATTTGGTTTTAGTTTAATTCAGTATTATTAATATTTAATTATTAATAATTCTTTTATTTAAATGTATGCAATTTAATGTTATTATTTTAGATTATTAGTAGTAGTATTTTAAATTGCCTGCAGTTCTTACTTCTCACCTGTGGGTGGTGTTATACATGTGTGTGGAGGGTAGAACACTAGAGGGTAGGACAAACTCTAAGGGTGGGATTTCCTAAAGATTAGGGAGAGAGAGAAAAAGGAGGAAAAAATGGTGTGTTTGTAGATATGCCCTACAGTGGGTGTTTAGTCTTTAAGGAATGTTTGACAGAGGAAAACTTCCCTATAAAAGTTCTGTCCTTTCCCCTCCCCCAGAGATAAAGCCAGTGGCCATGTGTTTCCAAGATTTGGGGGGCTGGGCCTTAGGGGCCCTTGGTAGGGAACTCTTAACAGTCAGTGGCTCACCCAACAAGTGTCTGAGGTCAGATTTTCAGCCCAGGACTTCCCATCTCTAGGTTTGACTCTCAATCCAACCAGTGTCTAAGGCCATATTTTGAACCCAGGACCTCTTATCTCTTGATCTGGCTCTCAATACACTGAGCTAGCCAGCTAAGTGGGATCAGGGTTTAAAGGACAGCACAGTAGTTCCTCATGGAAGCCAACACTTCAGTTTCCCCCTCACCCCTGCACTCCCAGGAAGCACCTCCTGGGTTAGTTCACTGTCCATATGGATGGCTGCTTCCTATGCTGTGCTGTGCTGAGCTCAGCAGGAGCTAAGAGTCCTGGTCAGCTTTCCAGGGGTTTGGCGCTAGGTGAGGTGGTGGGAGCCAGGGGGCTGGGAAGGATTAGGAATTCCTTCTGGGTCCCAGAGCAGCCCAGGATTCATGTGGATTTTTGGTGAGGCTCAGCCTCAGCCCATCTGTGCAAACTTAAAGGCTTGGGCTCCTTTCTCCTTTCTCCAATACGCCATCCTTATCTAAGCTAAAAAATGGGGATGGGGGGACCACATGGGGGACAGTTCTTACCAATCCCTATAGCAGGTGCAGAAACTGAGGCAGCGGCTTATTTGTCTAGGCAAGGGTGTGTCAAGTATATGAAAGGCAATGGAATAAGCAGGTGTTTCAGCATAAGCAAGGAAGAGCAGCAGTGCCAGAGAAACATGTTTTTTGCAAAAGTCACCTACTCCCTATTCTATACTTTCTTTCTCAGAAGAAAATTAAGAATTCTTCTCTCCAATAGTGGTTGCCATTCTGTTAGATTTAAAATTAATATCTTCTAAGTTCTTATTTTTCTATAACCTTTCTTAATAATCACTTGAAATAGAAAAGATAGTTAAGCATAGATTTAAAGTCTCTTACTCTAAGTTTGACCATGTGTAGCTTATCCTGCAGGATCCTCCATCTTTCCCCTCCTTGCTCTGGAAAGTAGTGAGAGCAAGAAGATCCAGGTGGACTCCATCCATACCCCTTTTTATCTACGTTAATGGATGCAGGGCTGGCACGTAAAAAATGGGATGAACTGGGTTGGCAATGCAGGAGGGGGAGAGAATGAAATTCCCTCTACCCACAGGGAAAGTATGGGCATTTAGTAAAATAGAAAATTTCCAAGCATTTCTAAAGAAAATACCAGAATTAAACAGAAAATTTGATGTCCAAATACAAAATTCAAGAGAACCATAAAAAGATAAACAAGAAAGAGGAAAAAATTAAGGCCTTCAATAACATCAAATTGATTATATTCTTATATGGAAAAATGATAATTGTAACTCTTAAAATTTGTTTTCATTATCATAGTAGATGGAAAAAATATTCATAGGCAGAGGTTGTGGTATTAAGCTACTTAAGATGATATGTTAAGAAAAACTGGGAGGGACTAAAAGAATGGTACTAAGAGAAACTCAAAGGAAGAGGTAAAATAGGATAAATTATACCACAGAAAGAGGAGCTTGAGGAAGTGGGAAAAGACTGTTATGAGAAGGTGAGGAAGAGAAGGTGACAGATAATATTTAGACTTTGCTCTCAGTGGAATCAATTCTAAGACTGAAGAACAGCCAGATTTATTGGGGTATATCTTATCCTACAGAGAATTTGAAAAGGAATAAGGAAGGAGGGGTAAGGGGCAAGTAGTATTATAAGGGATGGAAAGTGTGGGGGGTGATTAATAGACATTAAAAAGAAATTGGATGGGAAGAAGAAGGGAGGGGGTCAGGAAGGAAAGTAAAATAAGGGTGGGGAAAAGGAAGATTGATTAAAAACAAAACACTACTGTGGAAGGAAATAGTAAAAGGTTCACCATCACTGACCTAGACTGTATGACTACATATCAGGTTACATATTTGTCAGGTTCATTATAGAGTGACTTCTTGCCAAAGTACATATTGGACATCTTAACTTTTCAGATTCTTTCAAATGTTCAAAATCTATGTTTTATTTTGTTTTTAATTAAATTGTTTAAGGGTGTGTATAGGTTGATGTTTGGAAGTATGGAACTAGTTTGAAATTGCTAAGAAAATCAAATATATTTGTAGTTAAGACCAATTTTAAATGGAGTTTTCAAAGCAAAACTTTAATACTGAAAGTTTTCCATCAGAAGGATGTTCTCACAGAGAAGTTTCAATCTTTAAAGTTACATGCATCTAACCTCTATAAATTGACCTTCGCATTTATTATCTTATGCTATGAAAATATTATCGTTGATTATATTCCATAAATACACTAAATGTCCAACAAGCTTTTATAACTAAATAATATAATGGATAACTCAAAGGTGCAAATCACATCTCCACTAGAATTAACTCAAATTATTTGATGATAACATCAATTATATTTTTTTAGATTTGTATCCATATAGGTAATTTCCTTTCTTGTAAGATGTTTTTCACTAATATGCAATCCTTCCATTGTAAAAATAAAATAAGCAAGCCCCCAAATAAAGGACAAAGAACTGGAAAATAAAGGTTGAAAATTGTATCTAGATACTTTTGATAGATGATAACAAAAGTATCTACAGTGGTAAATGAAGTGAAGCTCAAAGACAAACTTCCTTTCAGGGCCAGGCGCAAGGAACACTAGAGACTCTTGTTATAGAAAATAAACTTTTTATTTAAAATATATATAAGGGTAAAAGGATTTCTAATTCTAAGGAATTCTAATTCCATCCAAATAAACTCCCAGGTCTCACAAGGAACCACTTCACCTGTGGTTCACAGACTATGTTAACCCTCCCTGATCTACTAACCAAATTTATACTATTCTAAATAAACCTAACCACTCTAACTCTTAACTTTGCCTTTAAGTTATAAAGATAAACAAGACTAGATGGTTGAGTCTCCACAAAAATCAAGTTAGGACTCTGAGTCAGACTCAGAGTCCAAACCAATGACCAGGTTTTGTTTGGTCTTTTCGGAGTTTAACCAATCTATAAACAGTAACAGATAAATGAATAGTGTTTTCCAAGCTGGAAAAGAAAACACTCCACTCCTTCAAGTCATTCACTCAGACAGTGATAGAGAGAGGCAAAGATGTTACCTTCTCTAGCCCTGAGAGAGAAAGAAACTGTGTGGCTCTGGCAACTTCCAGAATCCCACTCCTGGAACGCCACACCCAGAGAGTGTTATTCATAGAATAACAGTTATAACTGTCAACAGTTATAATTAACACTCTTTCAGCTCTATTTGAAACTCCAATTCTTCCTCAAGCCAGTTTCTCTACTTCTTATCTTTAAACTAATAAAATAATACTTATTTTCTAATATCATCCTTATAGCATACATAATTTCTGAATGGGCTTCATCTATTCCTTTGCATTTATGGCAAAAATTTGTTTTATAACTTGAATACAAAGAAATAGATCTCTTCATAATGTATTTGCCCCAAAGGTCCATTTTAATAAGACATCATGAGTATAGCTCTTTCAAGGAGACCAAAATTTAAAAAGCTTTATTTGTATTTAAATTTCCTATAACCTTAGATGTACATAGAACTTTGTCAATCTCTCTAAAATCATATACTGGAAATTTAATTCAAATATAATTAATTTTTGGTAATGATTGCTACATTTTCGCCTGTAAATCTCATGGAAATCATTCTCTTTAATTTTCTATGATATGATTTGTACACAATGCTTTCCCACTACTATTATTTTAAAGGTTATTGACCTCTACTAAACTTAACAGACCAATAGCTATTGAATAAGATATGTTATCATGTAGATGAAAGTCTAAATAGATAATTTTCTAAAGCATTTAGAACGGTGGCAGATTAATCTTTGATGAAAGACTAAGAAAATGGTTTTAGCCTTATATCCAATATAATCACATATAATGTGATTATGTTCATATAAGGACAAAATGTTTCAAGGAAAAATGCTGAGAAAACTTATTATATTCATATAAGTTCTTTCATTATATATTTGATGTTCTGAAATATGCGAGTAAAGAAATACCAATAATAAGAGCCACCAATAGGGTGAGCCCATCAGATTTGGACCCAGGCTGGAAAATCTAAAGCATTCCTATAGCAATTTTTGGAATAAAGAGATCTGCAAAACATAAAATTAGATAAAGTGTATTTACCTATCCATACATGATATATCTTTATATATTTATGGATCATCTATCTAATGTGCTCATATTTATACTCTTTAAATTTTAGAGTTCACTGTATATACAAACATATATACACACATATACATGCATATATCAATATGTATATGTAGTACACAGATATAAATAAGTACCCATAAACAGCATATATATGCACATATATATATGTTGAAAGACAGTTGAATTGACAAGATATCAGTTACATATATCTAATTTCCAATTTTCTATTTCTTACTGGTGCAGGATGTAATTATGCATTTATCTTTCTTATCTATTTATCCATTTTCCTATCAATTCACTACAATCTACCTATTTATTATATATAGTATAATTTTATATTTGCAAATGTAATAGATTTCATATAAATCTATTTGGGCCTTCCCCCCTCCCACTGCCTTTTAATTATTCACTCCATAAAAAGAAGGCAAATTTTCTTTTTTAAAGACTGGGTTTTGTAGTATTTTTACTTGGTCTTATGTTAATCCGGGTATTTCATGCATTCATTGATAACCTTCTATTTTGAATTCTCAGCTTTTTATTAAACATATGCCTATCTAAGAAATACTAAATATTGTTTTTCATTTCATGTTTGTTACTTTTCCTCTTTTAATTACTTTAATTCAAATAATTTCATTTTGTATTTAGTTTAACTATTTTTTTAATTCTGAAAAACTAGTTTTATTTTTGTTTGTAATTGGCTTACTTTTGTTTCTTTATTTTTTGTTTATTCTTGTTCTATAGTAATTGGATTTTTAATTTATCTGTTTACCTCAGAATTTCCTTTTCTCTTTTTTCTTTTTCTTTTCTTTTCCTTTCTGTAGTAGTAGTAGTAGTAGTAGTAGTAGTAGTAGTAGTAGTAGTAGTAGTAGTAGTAGTAGTAGCAGTAGTAGTAGTAGTAGTGGTGGTAACCCTTACCTTCTGTCTTAGAACAAATACTGTGTATTGGTTTCAAGGCAGAAGAGTGGTAAGGGCTACCAATGTAGGTTAAGTGACTTGGCCAGGGTTACACTGAGAAAGTATCAAAGTGCCTGAGGCAATATTTGAACCCAGGACCTCCCATCTCTAGGCCTGGCTCCCAATTCACTGAGCCACCTAGCTGCCCCCTCCCTCAGAACTTTCAAATATTTATATGTGATTATTTTAGGTTTGCAGAGGGATTTTCTTTTTTCCTATTTAAAAATCATCTATTAAATTAAATACATTAATTCATTATATATTTTCAATTATGATTGAATAAAACATTTTTTAATCCTGTAAAGAATTATCTAGCTCCATCCAAGAAAGTTCAGCGTTGTTATTGCATGATTGTGGTTGTCTTTCACATAATTAATTATTTATTATTACTGTTATTTACTCTCTGACCTACTATTAAGTCTTCTTTTAGGACTTGATCTTTACCTTTTTCTTCCTGTGTTAATTACTGAATATATCTTCCTATTGTCTATAATAAATATGGTTAATATTCCTTTTTTCTTCCTTTTCATCGTTTTGCCTACCTTCCTTCCCTTTTTCCTTGTTTTTTCTTTCCTCCATTTTTTTCTCTTACATATTTTCCCCCTTTCTCTCTTGAAAAATTTCTGCTCCCTGAAATATTTTTTTCAGGGTAACATGATGTTTTAAACTATCTCTATGTATATTGACAAGTGTAATTGAGCCCCTTTTAAGCTTTTGCAAATACTCATTATTAAGGTTTCAGTGTGAGCATTTACTCCTCTATAAATCAGAGCTTGATTTATTAGTTTCTTTATTGTGTTGACCTGTGACAATGTTAAAAGGCAGGTTCAGCTTAAAATAAGTATATCATTTTAATACTAAAATCAATATTAATATATAGAAATATAATTAATATTTTATTTCATATAGAGTACCACCCCCTTAAAAATTCACCAGTACAACTCTTGATTGTTCCATAAATGCTTTCAGCTCTGCAGAAATACAGTAGAAGGTTTGGGATTTACAATTTGGGAATTTCAATTTAAAATTAAAAAAAAATTAAAGGAATTTAACCGTTCAACAAATTAGAGACCTGGTGATTATAAACAAGCAAAAGAGCAATAATAATTCATATTTTTATTTAGAATTTTAAATTTTTCAAAATGCCTTAGTTCAGTTATATCATTTTGGCCTCCAACTCTACTGTGAATATCACAACGACAACTTTTGAAATGCTTCTGCCAGTCTCAGTCAAATGCCTAAAAAGTTTTTTTACAATTTTTACCACAGCTTCCTCTTATTTCATTCATTTCTCTACACTTCGCATCCTGACTTTCAAAATCTTCACTCAACTGTAATTAGTCTGTCCAAAGTTATCCATGACCGTGATAGTGAAAATATCATGACATTTTCTCAACACTTCTTGACTTCTCTTCTTAATTTTATAGTATTGACACCTTTGCTCCAAATTCTTTCTTCTTTCTTCCTTCCCTTAGTTATTACACTCTGCATCTTCTTTGTCTGTCTACCTGTCTCTCTTTCTGTGTGTATTTCTCATTAACCTGCCCTTCTTAATCTCCTTTATTTAAATACTCCTTTGCTCTTCATGTCTTTATTGGTGATTTTATCTCTTCTAATGAATTGTTATCATTTGTATTCATCCATAAACCCAGCCCTGGTACCTCTTTATCTTTACTCCCACATGAACAACTGTCTATTGTGCATTTTGAACTGGAAATTTCTCAGGCATCTCAAGCTCAGCATGTTGAAAAGATAACTAATTATCTTTTCTTAGAAGCTTGCTCTTCTAAACTGCACTTATTACTATCAAATGCAACTATCTTTCAGTTCATTCAAGTTCACAATGTTGCTGTTATCAAGTTCTCATTTTCTCTAAACCTTGTGTCTAATCAGCTACTGTATCTGGTTTATTTGGCTCAATATCGCTTAATCAAAACCTCTGTTTCTTTACTCACATAACCTCCACAAATATTTGCTCTCATTTCTCTTTATCTAGATTATTAAAATGACTTTTTTTTGCTTTATTTCCATCATTTCCCACATGGTTGTTCATCTGGATGCTGCCATTGTTTCCAAAATTTAATTTCCTGCAAGATTAAATTGATTTTGGAACTCACACAATCTTCCCCTTAGAGGCCTCCTTCCCTCTGCCAAGAGAGGATGAAGGTGGAAATTGCAGAACTTCTTTGAGCTATCCTATTTAAGAAAGAGTTCCAGATTAAACATTTCATAATTTTCCATCTGATTGTAGCACTGCTCCCTTTCCTTTATCTTCAGTGATTTTCACCATGCCTGACATACAGTAGGTGTTTAATGATTGTGTTTTGCTTTGATTGAATTTTGATTGTCCCCTATCTTAAACTTCTCTGAACCTTCCGTCAAAAACCTGGCAATTGCCTTAAAAGTAAATATTGACTGTTGGGAATTTATAGCTTTTTAATGTCTAGTATCACATGTTGCCCTCTTTGTTGTGTAAGAATTTAAATTTAGATTTTATGTTAAATATGAAAATTCTAAAGTAATATTGTGGTTGCTGATTTAAAAATATTGTATCTCAAGTAAAAATGACTTTTTGCAGCTTTATTTACAAAGAGGGAGAAAGAGTGAAAGTGGAAAAATGTAAATAAAGAGACAGAAAGTACTGCCTACCTACAAATACCCTAAGTTTAATTCTAATGTCTCTAGACTCCAAATTCAAATCCAAAAGTGAATCTCAACAGAATCCAAAGTCCTAATTAGGAAGCCCAAATCCAAAGAGCCAGGAGATGCTGAAGAATCCACCAGGAATCTTTGGTGCACAGGAGGCTAAGACCACCAAGAATCTCACCAGAACTCATCTCATGTTGAAATGGAGTGTCCCACCAAAGCACCAACAAGCAGAGAGGGTCTCCTCACCAAAGAACCAAATTGGGAATCACTCCACTTGTTACTGTAAGCCAAAGCAGGATCCAGGGAAACAGTCTTCTCCTCTAGTCCTGCTCACCAAGGCAGAGAGAGTGACTGAATCATTGAGCTGGCATTTTTTAAAGCATTTTTTAATGTCATTTCCTGTAACTCCCCCACTTTATGGGAACCAATCACAGTTTTTCAATTTGCCTAGAACTGCACAGGGGGTGGGCAGTGGCCTCTAGAGTTGTCACTAACTCTAGCAAATGACTTGTAAACTCTCATACTGAGTGAGATACTAAGTAGGAATACTTGAGATTTTGATTGATTAACTTAAAAGTTGTTGACTGATAGACAAAGAGAGCTTGATTAACTCTTCACAGTTTCACATCATTACTCTTTGTACATTTTTGGAAGAAATTAGCCTATCATTTGTCTACGTACCCTTGAGTTGACTATACCCCAAGCCTCACATGTACTCCATCTTTAGCCTCAGATATCCAAATCCAACATTTCTTTCAAAATACAGATAAACTATCACCTTCTAGAAATATTTTCTAGTTCTCTTATAAGCAACTGCATTTCTTGTCCCAAAATAAAATCATATATTGATATTAAAATATCTCCATTTAAAATATCTCCATTTGTTCATAATATCTCTATCTATAAAATATAAGCTTCTAGAGGTCAGGAACTGTCTTTTTTTTAATACTTGAGCTTAACATATTCCTTGTCACTCTAGAAGACACTCTTCAGATGCTTGCTGGTGATTAAATGAATGATAATGTCATATAAACAAAGTATGTAGATACTCAAGGAATGTCCTGTTCAGATCTTAGGTCACAAATCCAGTCTTATCACCTTGAAAAAAAATCAGTTTCCTTTTATGATCTTCAGTATACCAAAATGTAAAACAAGCATGCCAGTTTTTCGGGATCTCTAAAGACCCTGCAGGACTGAGTATTTTTTTTTTATGGTTTCATGAATGTTGGGGTATATTTCTATAGGAAAAATGACTTTTTTTTATAGAATTTCATGAATCAGTTATTTAGAGAGAAAATTGTGCCTTTTTTCTAAAGGTTTGAGGATAATAACTTGGACAATTATCTAGGAATATGTATTATGTATTACAGAAAATTGTGTATCCGTATCATCAGTGGGAATTGCTTCATCGTAATACTCATTATGAATGAATTCATTGGTTTAGAAGTAAATGATGGCAAAGATCTGGTGATAGGCAATTGAAATTGTAGTCATTATTGTTTAAGAAGTCTGGAAAGACATAAGGAAGTCACATTGTGAAGCCAAATGACAAAGAAAGGAATTGGTAGTTGATTCTTGATTTAATAAGGAGACTATGGAGCTTCTTGAGGTGGAAAGTGACATCATCATCCTGGGCTTTAGGGATATTTCTGGAAGTTGTTTGGAGTATTATTTGGAGAGTAAGAGACTAGAGTATGGAGATCAATTAGGATCTTTTTGTGATAGAATAGGAGAGAAGAGAAGGCCATAATATAATTATGAGAAATCTATGAGAATTTAAAGAAGGAGACATGTCAAATCTTATCAAGTCAGTAAGCATCTATTAATTACATTGTGTAAGCCACTATACTAAACCCAAAGAGGATAAAAAGAAATGAAGGGGGAAATTGATATTTATTCTCTAGGAATTAATCTAATGTGAGAAGCAACCCATGAAAAACTATGTACAAGCATGTAATGATAAGATAATCTCATAAGGGAGGCACTAGAATTCATTCCAATAGGAAATGTATATTGAAGATGATGGTATTTTAGTTGAGATTTGAAATAACCCAGGTAAATATTATGAAGCAGAGAACTGTGGGCTTAAGAAAGAGCCAGTGAAAATGATAAGTTGGGAGGTATAATATCTTTTGAGAGGAAAAAATAGACCAGTGTGATGGAATTATATGATATATGTTATTAAGTAAAGTGTAAGAAAATTGGAAATGTAGGAATAAGCCAGTTTATGAAAGATTATTTTTTAGATCCTTTCCTTTCATCTTGGAATCAATATTATACATTGTTTCCAAAGCAAAAAAGTGGTAAGGGACAGAAAATTGTGGTTAAGTGATTGCCTAGGGTCACACAGATAGGAAGTGTCTAAGGACAGATTTGAAACCAGCAACTTCATCTCTCAGCCTGGCTCTCAATCAACTTAACCACATAGTTACTCCCTATAAAATATTTTTTTTAAAATACAGGCTGTTATATTTAATTCAGAAAATAATAGGGAGCCACTGGATTATATTGAATACATTGGTGATATAGTATCACTGTGATTTAAGAAGATCAATTTTAATATTATGGGGAAGAGAATAGAGTGGAGAGAAACTTGAAGTGGGAAAATTAACTAAGAATGTATTGTAATATTGATGGTTTGAGATGAAAAGGGCCTGAGTTAGTGGTCATGGTACTGTTAGAGTAGAAGAGGGGTTATACCAAGATAAACTCAGAATGGGTGAATGACTTGAATATAAAGAAGGAAATTATAGGTAAATTGTGTGAGCACAGAATAATATACTTGTCAAATCTATGGGAAGGGAAAGATTTTAAAAACAAGCAAGAGTTAGAAAAAATCACAAAATGTAAAATAAATAATTTTGACTACATTAAACTAATAAGTTTTTTTTTCAAAACTCTGACAGGGGTCTAATTACTCAAATATACAAGGAGTTAAATCAATTGTATAAAAAATCAAGCCATTCCCCAATTGATAAATGGGCAAGGGACATGATTAGGCAATTTTCAGATAAAGAAATAAAAAGTATCAATAAGCACCTGAGAAAGTGTTCTAAATCTCTAATAATTAGAGAAATGCAAATCAAAACAACTCTGAGGTACCACCTCACCTAGCATGTTGGCTAAAATGATGGAAGTGGAGAGTAATGAATGTTGGAGGGGGTGAGGCAAAATTGGGACATTAATGCATTGCTGGTGGACTTGTGAACTGCTCCAACCATTCTGGATGGCAATTTGGAACTATGCTCAAAGGGCTATAAAAGAATGCCTGCCCTTTGATCCAGCCATACCATTGTTGGGGTTATACCCCAAAGAGATCATAGATAAACAGACTTGTATGAAAATATTCATAGTCACACTTTTTGTGGTGGCAAAAAACTGGAAAATGAGGGTATGGCCTTCAATTGGGGAATGGCTGAACAAATTGTGGTACATGCTGGTGATGGAATACTATTGCCCTCAAAGGAATAATAAACTGGAGGAATTCCATGTGAATTGGAAAGACCTCCAGGAATTGATGCAGAGTCAAAGCAGAGCCAGAAGAACATTGTACACAGAGACCAATACACTGTGGTAAAGTAGAACGTGGTAGACTTCTATACTAGCAATAATGCAGTGACCCAGGACAATTCTGAGGGATTTATGGAAAAGAATGCTATACACATTCAGAGGAAGAACTGCGGGAGTGGAAACACAGAAGAGGGGCAACTGCTTGAACACATGGGTTGAGGCGGACATGATTGGGGATGTAGTTTGGAAACTACCACACCAATGCCACTATCAACAATTTGGAAATGGGTCTTGATCAATGACACATGATAAAACCAGTGGAAATGCGCAGCAGCTATCAGGGAGGGCAGAGGTCAGGGGTGAAGGGGAAAGTAAAAGCATGAATCATGTAACCACGTTAACTTTTCTAAAAAAAAATAAATATTAAAAAAATAAAAAGTTTTTGTACAGACAAAACCAATGCTACCAAAATTAGAAGGGAAACAACAAATTGGGAAAATATTTATAACAAAAAACTCAGATAAAGGTCTAATTACTCAAATATACAAGGAGCTAAATCAATTGTGCAAAAAAAATCAAGCCATCTCCCAATCAATAAATGGGCAAGGGACATGAATAGTCAATTTACAGATAAAGAAATCAAAACTATCAATAAGCACATGAGAAAATGTTCTAAATCTCTAATAATTAGAGAAAGGTAAATCAAAACAATTCAGGTATCATCTCACACCTAGCAGCTTGGCTAATATGACAACAAGGGAAAGTAATGAATGTTGGAGGGGAAGTGGAAAAATTAGGACATTAATGCATTGCTGGGGGAGTTGTGAACTGATCCAACCATTCTGGATGGCAATTTGAAACTATACTCAAAGGGCTTTAAAAGACTATCCTTCTGAGTTCATATTGGTCTGATCACACACAGTTAAACACAATTGGAAAGAGAAATATATGGAGATAATGAGAGAAAGACATACAGTCAGAGAGATAAGGATAGAGAGACAAAAAGAGACAGAGGTAGAAAAATGGATACAAAGAGACAAATATAGAGAAACAAAGATAGAGAGATAAAGAGTTTAAGAGACAGAAAAAAGTGGAAAGGATATCTAGAGATAGACACAGAGAGTCACATAAAGAGATAGACAATAAATATCGAGAAAGGTAGATCAGAAGAGGACCTTGCAGCATGCCTATTATTTGGATAGCTTACATAGCTCCAGTGTCATGGTAGTGATGGAGTTGAGGAAATTCACTCACCTTCAGCTTTGGTGGATTTAAGATCAGTATACACAGGAATTTTATATTGAGGGGAAAGGTCCCTGCTCAATGGTTGATGGTGGATGTTCTTGGAGTTATATTGTTCATGTCCCAATCTGAATAGAATATTACTGACATAGGGACCTCCATAAATGCAGTAGGATGAAAAGAAGGATTATTAGGTTGGTAAAAAAATGGCATGACTGCTTAATACCTGGTCTTTTGAATGGAGAAATAATAGTCCATGGAAACAAATCAATCAAGAAAGAACAGCATAAATAAGCAAAAACTTTCTATTTTACAAAAATTACCCATATAGGACTTTGTTTTTATGACCATCCTAATCTTAAGGTCCGTGGGCTGGGACATGTGTCTTTAAAAATTTGCAGCAAGTCCCAATACTCAACCAAAAAAAACAACAACAACAAAAATCAAGCTATTGAGGAAACCACTTTTGTGGTTCACCTCTCTTTGTTTCTTTTTATTTTTAGTGCCTTTTAGGCTCATGGAAATTGAAACATTACCAAAGAAGCAGTCACACACAAATTCATTACCATCCCCCTTCCCCTCAAAAAAAATTCCACCAAATTGTTTCCCCCTGCCCCTTCCTTAGGCTTTGAATTTTCTTTTCAAATATTGGCTATTCAGACAATATCAGGTTCTCTCTGCTCCTGGCTGAATGAAAGCAGAACAAAGACAATGAAAAAAGCATCAGGCCCTGGCTAGTCATCCTTATCAGTTCCTGAAAGCATTGTTGGCAAACATAGTCATGGACTGGTTAGAGGACAAGCCATGTGTGGGGAAACTTGGAGGTTCTATCAAATGATCTATTGACTGGTGGTAATATAATTATAGGAGAGTACAAACTGTACACAAAAGGCAGAGAACCAATTCAATAATGAACAAGGTAAAAAAAATTTAAAAAGGTCTAACTAAACTGACCTTACTAGAAAAGATTCATTTCCCTCTAAAACCAAGCAATATCTCTGGATTTTTTTACATTAATCTATAGCTTTCTTTCCATTTAATTCATTTCTAATCTATTATGTACTAAGAATGAAAAGATAAAAAATTATTACTTCATCCATGAAAGTAGGTTATATTGTAATGGGCAGATAAGTCCTACACTAATAAGTAGAGATAAAATAATTTGAAGAGGGAATTTGAGGGTAGAAGGGGCTTTCCAAGAGAGATGGAACCTGAGATGAACCTTGGAGGACCAACTGAGCATAATTAAATTATCAACCTAACTTGGGACAATTGATCATGGTCTAAGGCAGGGGTCGGCAACCTTTTTGGCTGTGAGAGCCATAAACACCACATTTTTAAAAATCTAATTTCGTGAGACCTGTACAGTACTCACAATGCATGCTCTTGTAACAGTGCACGCTCCTGGAACAGAGCCTGAAAAAAATTGACTTTATGGCTCCTGCAGAAAGAGCCATATATGGTCCTCAAAAGAGCTTGATATGTCTCCAGAGCCATACCTTGCTGACCCCTGGCCTAAGGCCTTGTTTGCAACCTATGGCAGGAGTGCAGGAGAGGCCTGTTCCCTTCCCACACTCCACAGGCATCTAAGTACATTGTTCTTACCAACTGCCCCTCTGCACAGCAACACACTGGGAGTGCTTCCTCCCTCCTATGTCTGGGATAAGGCAGGGGCTCACAGGCAGTATGAGGTTTGCAGTTTGGGCACTCAGTCTCTAAAAGTTTTATCATCACTGGCCTAAGGGAAAATAAGTTTAGATTTGGAGAGGATTTGCATTAAAATTCGAATTCTAAGAGTTACTATGTGACCTTGGAAAAGTTAGGTCAGTTTCCTGAGTGTCAGTCTCCTCATCTATAGAATGGTGTTGTTGAACAAGAAGGACTGATGTGCCTAACAGTAATAAGTCTATCATGCTATGATCTTATATAAGTAATCCTCTCTAGGCTTTGGTTTCTTTATCTATAAAATGAGAAAGTAGGAATGGAAGGGAGTCAGGCTGCTCAGTGTTTAGGACTTTGAACATGGGATTAGGAAAATCTGTGTTTAAATCTGGTCTCAAACACTTAGTGGTCTGTGACAATGGGCAAGTTTGCATCAGTTTCCTCATTGATAATATGAATTGGAGAAGGAAACAGCAAATCATTTTGGTACCTTGCTAAGAAAACTCCAGACAGGGTTATGAAGAATCAGACATCATCATAAATGACTGAAGAACAACAAAATAGTTGAGAAAAAAAAGATGTAGTTTCATAGAGATAACTATCAAGTTTTACACTCAGGATCACAAAATAAGTAAAGAACTATAAGAAAGAAATTATTTGGCTGGTTAACAGCATTTCTGAATAAAATGATAAATGGTTATTTTAGTTCATTGTAAACTGTATATGAATGATTTATGTTATGAATGCAAAAATAAATAGCAAAAATAAATAGTGAAATATGTGATTTCTTTGAAAGTCAGTTTGCCTGAGACTAGGAAAGTCTATCATAGTAAAATCACATGTTAAACATTGTGTTCATGTCTGGTCGAAGCATTTTATTAAGGGAAATTAAAATGAGCACCCTTTTAGAGTGGCACAACCAGAACAATTAAGGATTCTGAGATTATACCAAATGAGGATCAATTGAAGTAAATGGGCATAACCATTTATGGAGGACCACAAGTTGACTTCAAAAATTTAAGTGCCACTATATGAAAAGGGAATACTCTTAATTGGCTCTGCTTGTCTCAGTGGACAGAACTCAAAACAATGGCTGGCATTTGTAAAAAATAAAAATAAATAAATTTAGACTTGATAAGAAATGTTAAGGTGAAAATTAATGGTTGGGTAATAATTTTATGAAATTATGTGGTTGCCATTATTTATTATATCTTGAGTCAGAAATTTATTTCCAAATATTTCCAAATAGAGAGGAAATAATAAAGAAGAGAAATGTAGGTGGCATAGAGAAGTTATCTGTGTTACCAACCTAAATGTTTTGCTTGGGGTCTGCTTGATTCAGGCAGATATTAATTAGCTCTCAACTAGGAAGGCTGGTAGTGAGTAACCACTTGGCATCCTCCAAGATGGAACCTAGTCTCTTACAAAACTAGGAAGGAAGTCAGCTTCATTCACCCAACAAAGTAGTCAAGGAGTCAGAGTCTAAGTTGAAGCAGAGCTCCAAGCCCACTATGCAAGCCACCATCTCCAGTGAAGCTCCTTTGAAAACTATCTCCAGAAGATACTCTCTTCAGACTATCTCCTCTGAGGGAGTTTGGGGTTTGCTTTTATGGTGACTTTTTGTCCCTGTCCCTCTTCACAGGGGGCAATCACAGTTTCCAAATTGTCTAGCACTGCCCAGGAGGCAGTATTTTTGGGAACCAGTTCTCACCTTCTGGAGGGGTGAATACTCATCAAAAAGGTTCATAGATTCCTGGTTGAGTTTCTGAGGATTTAAACTCTGATCATAAGATTCACAAGTTTGTGACTAACTTAAAAGGGTAGAGCTCTCTATGTAAGTGAATTGTGAGTTCTCTAAGTACTGTGATATTGGAAATTTGTGGGTCCTTGAAGAGATCTTGAGGTCTCTGTTCTAAACTTCATGTGGACATTTAGGGGACTTGAAAACTACATTTCCCATGATTCCTCTTATGTAATACACAGGGGCAGGAAGTGTGATTATGTAGACAGAGGTATAAAGACTCAGAAATTGATTGGGATGCTCTCTTTCCTATGAAGAAGCCAGGGGAAAAGCATGGTGGGGTATTTGAATTAGATTTTAGCAAGCATGTGTTTTTTTTTTTTAAATTACTGATATGTATTACAATAAAACCCTAATATTTTTAAATATTTCCTTCTATATCGATTTTATTTGTTAAAGTACCTTGCTAACTTCTCACCTAGTACTAAGCAGGGTGTTCAATCTTTTGTTGATTCAATTCAAAAGTAGACAAAGGAGAGTTAATCCTGTCTTTACAATCAAAGTAGGGGTACTTAAATTAGTATTAACTCAAAATAGACAAAGGGAAGAAAGGATTCCCTTTTACAAGTGTAAACTCAGAGAGAACAAAGAATTCCCTTTTCCAAACCCCCCTGTGAATCATTTTACATAGTCAGAAACTGCAATAGTTACAGATAAGAAGGAAATAGGGGAGAGAGAGAGAGAGAGAGGAAGAAAGGGAGAGAGAGAGAGAGAGAGAGAGAGAGAGAGAGAGAGAGAGAGAGAGAGAGAGAGAGAGAGATTGAGAGAGAGAGAGCACATAAACCAATGTTTCCTGCTATGAGCATTAACAATAAGCTAATTAGGGGGCAGGAATACTTGTGTTCAACCTCCCCACAGTTCAATCAGTTATATTCCAAAGTTCATGCTGGATCTCCTATTGCTGTAGAGCTTTCTTCAGGCATCTTCATGGCATATTTCTTCAAACAATAAATTACAAAGCTCACTTCTGTTATATCATTTGTTTCTTGCACTAGCCTTGAACAGTGAATATTAATATTATCTTCTTTTTCATATAAGGAACCTGAGGCTAAAAGGCTAAGTTATTGGACCTACATCATACAACGAGTAAATGTCTGAGAAGAAAAAATTTTAGTGAGAAGTGTAATAGGATACCTCAGGAGGAGGTGAGTTGCCAATCTTTGTATAAATGACAAATGATCTTATGCCAAGAAGGAAGGAGGGAGGGAGAAAGGGAAGGAAGGAAGAAAGAAAGGATGGAAGGAAGGAATGAAAGAAGGGGGGAGGGAGGAAAAGGAGAAAAAGTACAGAAAATGAAACAGACAGAAAAAGATAAAGAAATATTCCTCTATATCAGTGATGATGAATCTTTTAGAGAGGCTTAGTCCTGTGCCCTTCCCCACCACATCATCTCCCAGAACCCCTCCTTACCCCAGAAAGGTGAGGGAGTAAGTGCTGCTGGGCAGGAGTGGGCATGAAGTGAGGAATATCCTCAGGAGCATGGAGATGGGGAAGGGAATATCTCTACCCTAAGTCCCTCTGGCTTTCTAGTAATGGACTCTGGCAGGCAACTGTAGGTGTGTCCATAGAGAGTTCCCTGTGTGCCTTTCTTGGCATCTGTGCCATAGTTTCACCCTCACTGCTCTATAGGCTAGAGTTAGACTTTTGACTCTCTACTTTTATTCTTTATTCCCCAGAAATTGTGATATGTACAACTTTGGTATACACATAAAAAAGAAAAGGAGTCCTTGCCCTCAAAGGGCTTACATTCTACTGGGACAGTACAATATGATATTAGATTTTTAAAAAGCAGGATATATTCAAGCCGAGGCAAAATAATGTTGTGACAAATCTAGAGAATGAGAATCAAGCATAGAAGAGATGGCCTCTATGGACCCTGTCAAATTTAAGAATCTGTGACTGAGAAAAGAATGGAAAAATAGGAAAAAGAGGGGTATGAGAATATCCCCACTCTCTGCTTTAAATGGACTGCCCTCATTATACAAACATAACCTTGCTTCTCTGGTGTGAGTGATGTCCGAGCACAATAAACCAATGTGTAGAAAATGAATTATAGGTAAAAGAAAGGTTAAGCTGATATCCTCCCTGAAGGCAAATGTTTGTTGCTAAGCAACTGGTATAGAATAGATCTCTATTGCAAGCCCCCCTTTAAAATCCACCCTGAAACCTAGTGGAGAAATCAACAAAAACTTCCTTCAACTTCCAGGCTATTCCAGCTTGCTCTTGCATATATTTTCTTGTTTATTTCTTAATATTTGGTAGAACTCTAGATGCTGTGCTAGTGTTATTATTTTACCAACCTGCATATAGCCAACTTTGCCAGTTACAAATATAAGTGCAGCAAATTGATAACGGACTTTGTGAAAAAAGTTATTTTTTTGTTAAAAAAAATCACCAGGCTAATTTTATTAAGTGATGACAGATTTGCATTGCCATGGGTATCTGGATGAGAATCAAGTAAAGCAGTGCTACACCCAGATTATTTTGCATCATAAGTATTACCTACCAACTTCTTTTGACTATAGTGATGACTCTATGTACTTGAACTCCAATCTAATCACTTGGACTCCATGTCTGTGAAGCAAATGGCTTTCCCCACCCACCTCTGGTATTCTCATTGGATCTAAGGAAATTCTTGCAAATGCAAAATACGAAATTTGATGAAAGTCTATAAAGGCCATTTAGGAATTCTAATAAGAGAGAAGAAGGCAGTTTTCCAAAACCAATAGGGATACAAGGTGATTCAGGCCTTATCAAGCAAGTAACATGTCAAGGAATAATATTCACCCATATTCATTCCTATCTAAATCTCCCTAGTTCAAGTTATAATGATAAAATGGAAAGTATGAGAAATAGTATGAAATAGGGACTAGAGAAATCTATCTAGAGAAAGAGACAAGAGGGACAAAGACAAAGACAGAGGCAAGATAGACAGAGGAAGAGAGAGAGAGACAAAGAGAAAGAAAGACAGAGACAAAACAGAGAAAAATGTATAGACATTCATTCAGGTAGGCAGATGTGCAGGCAGAGGCTAAAACAGAGTCACAAGCAGAGATAGTCAGAACAAAATAGGCACAGAGATAGATGGACAGAGAAAGAGATAGAATTTACTCATTAAACAATTCTAATGAACCAAAGGCAAATAGAAAAAGCAGAGTGCATTAAACCCTTTGTTTTGTTTGCTACCTAAATGCATTAGACCCTGTATGATATCTTTGAAGCACTAGGGACAAGGGCATGCAGTTATATTATTATCTGAAAGAATTGGATGGCCATGTTAAAAGCACCAGAAAAATATTGACAAAAATCCAAAGTATGAAATAATCCTTCTGGCCTAGAATCCAAGAATCAAGAAATCTATTTCTCATTCTATTTCATGACAACTACATTTTCCTCACATTCTACCTGAGTGTCCCTTTGTATCTTTCACCCATTGTCCCTAGTTCAGCCCTTTGGGACCAACAAAAATATTTCTGACCCTTCTTGAACATCCAAATATTCAACATTCTCTATTGTGTACTTCTCTTTCTTCTCCCACTCTCCAAACAAGCTATCTCTTTTTCATGCTATGTATCTTAAAATTGCTTCAACTGAACCTCCTGTGGCAATATTGATTTCTCATTGTTTTAAATTATGTCATCTACCTAATAACCACCTCTGAATAAAGTTGAACTTTTCAAAAGGAAGAGGGAAAGGCACTAGATACATAATTTTATTCTTGAGGAAAATTCTTGATAAAGAATGTCTCTATACCAATGTAGTTTAATAACCTCTGTGCAAATTACCATTTTAAGGACCTGCCTAGAGGATTGGGAATTTAAGTAACTTCCTAAAGGTGACACAGCCAGTGTGCGTTTGAGTCAAGATTTAAACATATATTTCCTAGAACCAAGGTCATCTCTCTAATCACTTCACAAGGATCACAAAAATAATGCATCTGGTCTCCCTATGGCAGTGTGCAGTGGAACACTCATACCATTCTTTAAAAAAAAAAAAAAAACCTTACTATTTGCCTTAGTATCAATTCTGAGACAAAACTGTGACAAGGGCTAAGGAATTGGGACTAAATGACATGCCCAGAGTTACATAGGTAGGAACACTCATATTGTTCCTGACACACGTTTAGTTAATTAAGCTTAAATGGGGGCTGGCATAAAGACGATTGACTTATAATATTGCTTCTATGTCTTGTTAAAGACTCCAGGCATTTTGCATATGATCTAAAAGTCAGCTATATTTTCTTCAACTTGTACTTGTGACTGATTTTTTTCAAACCAAGGGAAGGATTTTATACTTTTTCCCATTGCTTTTCACCTTATCAGATAAGACCCCAAATTTCTGTGAACCAAGATATTTAGATTCCAGTTCTGTCCTCCATATAATCACCATCCCTCTGTCAGACAGAAATCTTACTAAATGAAGAAGCTACTAGAGAGGCTCAAATTCAGACTCACTCAATTATGACCTATGGTAAGGACAACATTCCTTTTTCTGCTGACCAGGAAATTGAATACATAGTCACATAAGAACCCCTTAAGAATCTACCTGGCTCTATTAGTTTTAGTGGTCTATTCTATTGGGCAGCCTAGCATATTTAATGTGCTTCCATTCTCCCTGAATTTCCTTTCTTACTGTATTTCCACACAATAAAATTTACTTGCTTACTTTCAATATGTTGACCTTTTCCTTGTACTGTATTCAATCTTGTGGTGCTCTGCTTGAAAAACATTGCTCTTCGACCAAGGTTGGGACTAACAGTCTTAACAACTACTCCTGGTACAGAAGTGATGTTTCAGAAAATGTAGAATGTGAGGGCTTGGACCAGGAAACATGCCTTTATGATAGAATATATTGAATTATCCCTGACACCATGATTATAACTGGGAGCCTTACTTAAAACACATGCACATAGCTCTCTTTTTATTGACAACATAAGTGGCATATAAAAGAATTTGTATTGTTCCCTGTAAAGTAGCCTGGAATCCAGAACCTCATTAAAACTACATTATGGCACTCTTCTGGGGAAATTATATTCTATCTCTAGTCACTAGGTCTTTGAATAACTGGAAGTTCATGTACCAAACACATGGATCTCCCCCATTTATATTTCTTGATTAATACATTTATTATTTATCTTTCCTTTGGAAGGAAGATTAAATTAGGATAATATGAATATAACGTGAGACAGCTAATACCTAAAGGCTTGGGAACAAGATAAGCTTTTTAAAAAGTAAAGCAATTCATACCCTAAGCTGTCAAGAAAAGGGAGAATGATAAGAGCAAACTGATACATCTCCTCAAGCAATGATGCCTTTATTAATGTATCAACCTTCCTGTTTCCTTGTACCCAAATTGATCCTGAATTCCAGTGTTTACTGTAGTACAGAGAGAGGGGGTCATAACAGTTTTTACAGGCTTTGGCCGAGTTCTGAAATCAGTTAGGAGTTTAGAATCTTGAAGGAAAGTTTCAGTTGGACCTGGGACCTCGTGGAGAGAGCCAGGCCAGCTGAACTGCTTCTTCTCCTTTCAAAAGATTGAAAATTTAGTCTAGCTTTGAAGTATTTATTTGAGATTTGTTAATTTAGATAAACTCTTTGTATCTCTATACCTTACCTCATTTCCCTACCTTCCTTCCCTTACCTAAATGTCTGTGATGTGTGAATAAGGAGAGTGAATAAGAGAGTAGTTTCACATCTGTGAGGGTTTAGCTATACTCTTGCAGTACTTTATCTAGAGAGGTTAGGTAGTAGTTATCATCATATTTCCTTTTTGATTTCAAGATCACCTTGAGAGCTGAGTTAAGGCCGGACCTTGCTCAGACTCCATCTCTGCTTCCCTTCCCCCACCTGAGGTTTCTTTAAACAACAGTTAGGGCTGCCTTTAATCCCCTTTCCTGACAATTTAACCTGAGAAGACAATAAACCCTTTTTGTGTTTAAATAGACCTGTTAGTTACTTTGTCAGTTAATTAGTAAGAAAAGGGAAGAAGAGGAATAGAACCAACATACTCTGGGCTTGAAGTGAAGCCGGGGTATCCATCTTGAAGGAAGGTGTAACTTCAAAACAAGTTTCTTCTTGTGAAATTAACTAAAGCCTGTAGTTAATTTCAATTCAGTCTATTTCCCTCAGTTTGTCTTTAGTCTAAGTCCTAGTCTATAAGCCCTGCTGCTCTTTCCTGTTAATTCCTCCTCTCCCTGAAAATCTTTGTTACCTTCAGTGTTATACTCCCTGACTTCAGTCTCATATTATATTCTGAATCTCATTATTCCATCCTACCTGCAACTCATATTATTTACCTAGCAAGTCCCTGACAACCTTCCTTCAAAACCCCCTTTAATCTAACACCTTTCCCAAATTCACCCATTACATCATTCATTTTAATTCTTATTTTTCTACTTTTTAGTAGTTTGACCATCAAGGATTCTTAATCAGAATTACAACAAGGTTCCAGCTATTAGACCTCTATACCTTTCCTGAATCCTCCAGTATTTTCTTACATTTGAATCTGATCATTGATAAACCACAAGTAAAAATGATCATGACAAATGATATTTATATAAATAACGTCTCTCCTGAACATATCTGGCTATTCCACCCTGCTGATCCAATCTCTGATTATGTAATCTCAATGTCATATGGGCAATACAGATTTTTAAATTCAAATTTGTGAAATTGCTTTGGAATTCCTCCTCTGCTATATGCTATATGCTAGTTGTTTAACCATAGGTTAAGCATATTCATGTTACAGCTTTGATTCACAATTTTCTCATTCAAAGAATAGAGAAACTAATACGGACAATATATACTTCAACTGGCTTTGTTAGATTTAATTGAAATCATGTGTGTAAAATATTTTGGGATGATAAAAGTGCTATAAATATAAACATTTTTTTCTTGTTACATGGACTAATTATATGATCTAGGAAGGCTGATCATCTAATTACTAGATAACCTTATTATTTCAGGAAATTCTTGTTCAGGTAGTAAGCAGTCTAAAAGAATGTTTAGCCATGTAGAAAATTTGATGTTAGAAAAGGCCAGCTCATTTCCATGGGAACTGTTCACATGAATGAGAAGCCATCACTAGCTCAAAATAGTTTGTTTTGGTCCTGTACTGTAAGTCTTCTCTTGAACTTAATGCTCTATAGAACACTTTTTTTCTTGTTGTTGTTCAGGGAAAAGGAAGGATGTGTCATTGATCATCGAACAATTAATTAAGGTTTATTTATTTCATGTCTGGTATGTCTAACCCATTAGAATTAACCTGATTGAGAAATGACATAGATCAGTATTATCTCAAATAAGAAATTTTGAAATATATTTTCTACCCAAAGTCCTTCCCTTCTTTATCAGCACATTTTCTTCAGTCTGTGAAAGAGAATTCTTTACTCTATTGCCTATCCTGAGTTAACACTAACTTAAATACAAGCTTGAAATAGGTGGAGGAGCTTTCAAACTACTTAGTGAATTCACACCATACTAGTGCTAGGTGAGAAGCCAAGGAGATACTTGGAGAGCCCTATCTTTTTTCTAACTCAAACAATCAGAAACTTGTGAATTCTTTTAAGAGTTCACCCTTCAGAAACTGTGAGCCTTTTAAGTGAGAAATTGACCTTCAGAAGGTGAGGAAGTGGATTCCACAGACACTGCCCCCTAGACAATTTGAAAACTGTGATTGGCCCCTGTGAAGAGGGGAGGAGACAAAAAGTCACCCTAAAAGCAAACCCTGAACTCAGTGTGGGGAGATGGTCTTGGAGAAGATTGTCGGAAGAGATTGTCTTCTGGAGATAGGCTTCTAACTGGATCTTGAGAGTCCTTTACCCTCAATTTGACTCTGGAGGAGCTCTGGCTGAGCAACCACACTCATAAATTTAGTTCAACACTTTTATTTTTATCCTTAACATTCTGGCCCTTACAAGGTTATCACATAAATCTCTGACAGTGTAGACCACTAAAAATTATAGAAAGAATGTAGTTCATTGTTACAATGAAATAAAATACTTTTCTAATATCATTCTACCTTTTCTTGATAACACAGTATGGGGATTGCTTTATGTTGTTGGTTTCCTTTTTATTTTATCCTCTTTCTAACCCTTTAAGCAGTTGGTCTCCAAAGTCTTATCCTAGGAATTATGTTCTCTGTTTTTTTTTTTTGCCTTTTCATCAGTTTACATGGTTTTAACTTTTATTTCTCTCTCTCTCTCTCTCTCTCTCTCTCTCTCTCTCTCTCTCTCTCTCTCTCTCCCTCCCTCCCTCCCTCTCTCTCTATCTTTATAAGTATATATATATATACATATATATATATATATATATATATATATATATATATATATGCAGATATATCCCAAAATCTCTATCTCTAATACTGCTTGCTTCATTCTCACCCTTGCTTTTGACTCACAATCCTAGAACAAGGTCTCCAATTACCCATAAAGCATCCGTATTGAATGTTTAGCCAATACTTAAATCCCAGTTGGTCCCCAAAACAAGGTGCTAACTTTTTCCTAAAACATGTTCTGAATTTTGTAATCAGCCTGTCCCCATGGCTAGTATACTCTTCTTACTCATCATCTCTACTATTAAGAATAGTAATTTCATTCAAGGTTCAGATTGTGCCATTTATTCCAAGAGAACTTTTCTCATCTTTCCTAGAGATTCATGTTCTATCCCTTATTACATGCTTCCAAAATTAATGTAAATATGAGCTCCCTGAGGGCAGGGACAATGCTATACAAGAAAATCTTAAAATAAATGCCCAGATCTCTTAGAATTAGAGGGGGAAATGGAAATAGAAAGAATAAAACAATTACTTTCTGAAAGTTATCCCCAAATGAAATCTCAAGAATACCATAGCCAGGTAAAAGAAAAAAAATCTTGTGGGCTTTGAAAGAGAAAGAAAATCAAATTCTATGTAATCTGATTCTGTTTCAGCCATGTTTTAGCAACCACCATTATAAAGGAATGGATCATTAGTATATGATATTCTGATAAGCAAATAAAATCATATTTCAGAAGACTTATAACCAAAATTAACTTATCCAGAAAAATGAGTATAATGCCATGAAGAAAAATTGGTCTTTGAAAAAATAAGGGATTTCTAAGAAATCTTGATTAAAAAACAGAATTGAAGAGAAAATTGGAAGTACAAATGAGTGAATCAAACAGAAAAGGGTAACTATAAAGGAACATTGAGGAAGGACTAGAGAAGAATAAAATTACACTCAAATATGAGAGAAGATACATCCTTCTGCTAATTCTTCTGAATATCAAGATTCATAGAAGGTGGTGAATTATACAAATCCTAGGAATGTTTCCATTATGTCTTCGTAGTCTTAAGAATAAAATGAAAATAAAAGGGAAGAGGAATAAATTTAGAATCATAGGAAAGGAATGTTCAGGAAAATTATTTCACATAATCATGTTGCACAGTAGGCATCCATACCAAAAAGGAGATGGAGTAGAGGAACAACTGATACTTGGACCTCATTTTAATCTGACTTTGTTAATAGGAAGGAAATTACACATAATATATACACACATATATTATATGTAATACTCACACAAATATATATACACTTGGGAGAAGAGGTGAGGAGGAAATAGAGGAAGTGTCAATTAAAGGGGGAATTTGACTTTAAAAGATTCTAATATGTATTGAAATATCTATAACTCTTTTTGAGGTGACAAAGAATGGGAATCTGAAGGAGTGTTCATAAATTAAGGAATGAATTAACAAGGCATAGTATATAAATGTGCTGAAATATAATTGTACTGAACCCATTATCATAATAGGACTGCAAACACTAATGCTAAAAAAAGAATCCATCTACAAATAGAGAGGTGTAAGAATCAGAATGCAGAATCAGACAAATATTGATAGGACAAATTATGAGGAAATTTGTTTTGATTGACTATACTTGTAATGTGGTTTAAAAAATATTGTGCTCTCAGTTGTGGGGAGGTTGGTGTGGGAGGGTAAGAAATTGATTCAAATGAAATATTTTTAAATGGAAAGAAAATTTAGGAACTCTAGTCAACATGATGAAAAACCACAATCCCTAAGGATTTACAAAGAAGCATGCTCATCACAAAAAGGTGATAATAGGCCTGGAAAGGACTCAGATTGCAAATTTAGACATATTATTTTTAAAGACAAAAGAAGAATTTTGTTTTTTGCTTGACTGTACATATTTACAACAGGAGCTTGTTTTTTTTCTTGCTCACTAGAAGTAGAAGGGAAGTGCTAAGGTAAGATGTATGATGTTGGTTTGAAAATAAATAAAATTTAATTTCAAAAATTCAATAGCTGAAATATTTCACCAATCTTCCCAAGCCTCTACTGTCACTGCAACAAAACTGGTGCAAACACCATTATCACTTTTATGAACTGTTACGGGGATTTCCTATCAATCCCTTCTTCTTCCCTTGCCTCTCCTGTCCAACCAATCTTTCAAATTGTCACCAAACTCATGTTATTTATGCATAAATAGCTGTGTCACATCTTTTTCCCAAACCCTTTACTTTATAGGCATTCTTAGAACCTAAAAATATTATAATAATCTTATTTCAAGATAACTGGGTTCTTTCATAAGACTATATATATGTGTGTGTGTGTGTGTGTGTGTTTATGTGTATGTGTGTTTGTGTAGATATATAATTTTGAGATCCTTTCCTCTAATAGTTCCCTAATATCTATGGGGAAATGAAATCAAAACTCCTTAAAATAGCATTCAACAGTATAATGTAAACTCCCCAATAGATATGATTTTATATATATATATATGTATATATATATACATATATATATATATATGTGTGTGTGTGTGTGTGTGTGTGTGTGTGTGTATGTATGAGATTTATTTTTAATTTGTATCCCCAGATTTTGTTATTTTTATTATTTAGGGTCAATAAATATGTGATGTATTTTATTGAAATACATTTATTTCAAAACCCTCCTTCATTAAATATCAGCTTTCCTTGGTAATCTTATACCAAATTAATCTCTTCCTCATAGTCTATATTTCAGCTTGACTGCAATATATACTATGCATTATCCTACCTCTATGCCTTTTCTCATTTATTCCTCAATGCCAAACATTCATTATTCCATTCTCCCTATACTTGTTAAAGTATTCCTTAATATTTAAACCACATCTAGAGTGACACCTTCCTCATGAAATCCTCTCTAATTTCCAGTCATAACAACCTTCTTTAATATAGACACATACATTCTCTCATTAATTCATAAGTTATTTGGTGATATATTTATTCATGAATGTTGTAATGGAGAGAAATGTATAATGGGTAAAAATAAAAGGTTGGCTAAATTAGTAGGGTTGCCAGGAATTAAGTACTTAATTCCATATGAAAGACTCAAGTCAAAATGACTTTTATGGTATTTTATTTAGAAATAGGAAGAGAAAGTGAAAGTAAGAAAATCAGAGAGAAGATAGGGCAAGATATCTAACCTAGCACACAATATTTTGCTCCTGTCCCTGGCTCACCCAGGCAGGACTAATTAGTCCTCAGCCAGAAGGGCCTCAGCCTTGAGCTGAGGGCAATGAAGCAAAGGTTTCAGCCATGAAGCCTCTCCCAAGAGGGGAGGCCTCTCCTGAGGATATTCCTTTCAGAAAATCCAGGAAGGAGTCAGTCTTTTTCACTCACCCATGTGGTAGTTCAAAAGGAAAGCAGCCCATGGTTCTCATCCAGAGTTCCTCCAGGATCCAGTTCAAGGTGAAAGAGAGAGTCCAAGAAAGTTCTGGCCACTTTTAAAGACCATTCCTTTCATCAGTTTCTGTGCCTTCCTTCCATTTTACGGGTACCAATTATAGCTAAAGCTTTGCTTAGGACTGCCCTGGGACAGTCAGTTGATTCTGATTTGTCACCCACTTTCGCACATGTGGATTAAAGACATCCCCCACTCAAGTGTAAATGGGGTGTATATGCATCTGGTGATTAAATCTAAAAATGGGCAGGATAGAGTTAATCCCATCTTCACAATGTCACATTCTGTTCCTAGAATAGAACCTTCCATAGAGGAGTGCAAAAATCTTATCTAAGTGTTGCATTTTCACACACACATCTCTACATGCAAAATAAGAAATTAAAAAAAAGTTCATTGGCAGGATTTAATACAAGGCAATCTAGAAATCTTTAAAGGGAACCTTTGAATGCACAAGTAAAAGACAATGCAAATGGATATATAATGTAGACATAGTATGGGATACTACTTCAAGGACACCAAAAATATACTATTCATCTATACCACTGATGCCAAAAATTTTAGAGGCTGAGTGCCCAAACTTCAACCAACATGCTGCATATGAATTCCCTGCCAATGTCCTAAGGTGAGCCTAGAGATGGAGAAGGAAGTAGCCCTCTCTCGAACACTCCAGCAGGTATGTCATAGGTTCACTAACACGGATCTATGCCAATCTCTTCAGTAAGTAAATAGATGTTTGAAATACAGTGATCTCTCATCTATCTCAAGAGTTACATTCCAGAAACTCCCACTACAGGTGAAAATCTGTGAAGTTGCGGCATTATATTTATTTTATTATTTATATTCATTTTAAGGCTTTATGAACCCTTGCCACTTTCCTATAAATCTTTTCCACACTCTTAATAACCTAGTCACTAAGCCAAGCAGAGCCCAGGATACAGAATCTAGCACTGTAGTTGGTTGCCTTTCATTCCATCAGTCAATAGTGTGCTGTGTACAATTCTCAGGTTGGCAAACTTGCTCAAGTGATAGTGCCCTACTGCATTTCAATTGTCAACAGTACAGTATTCATCTGCAAAATCCCATGATATTGCAAAAACTCTGTTATACACAATCAGATATGTTTTTTTTAAGAACTTACAATACAGTGAAGCTGTGATAAGTAAACCACTATAGAGTGAGGGATGACTGTATTCAAATCTCCTTAATGCAATGAGAAGAGGAGATGAGAAGCATCTCAAAACAAATTAAATGGTTTTGATTATATTAAACTAATAATTAGAGAAATGCAAATCAAAACAACTCTGAGATATCACCTCACACCTAGCAGAGTGGCTAAAATGAAAGAAGGGGAGATTAATGAATGTTGGAGGGGATGTGGCAAAATTGGGACATTAATGCATTGCTGGTGGAGTTGTGAACTGATCCAGCCATTCTGGCTGGCAATTTGGAATCATGCTCAAAGGGCTATAAAAGAATGCCTGCCCTTTGATCCAGCCATACCATTGTTGGGTTTGTACCCCAAAGAGATCATAGATAAACAGACTTGTAGGAAAATATTTATAGCTGCACTTTTTGTGGTGGCAACAAACTGGAAAAGGAGGGTATGTCCTTCAATTGGGGAATGGCTGAACAAACTGTGGTATATGCTGGTGATGGAATACTATTGTGCTAAAAGGAATAATAAACTGGAGGAGTTCCAGGTGAACTGGAGAGACCTCCAGGAAGTGATGCAGAGCGAAAGGAGCAGAGCCAGAAGAACATTGTACACAGAGACTGATATACTGTGGTAAAATTGAATGCAATGGACTTCTGTACCAGCAGCAATACAATGACCCAGGACAATTCTGAGGGATTTATGGTAAAGAACGCTACCTACATTCAGAGGAAGAACTGCAGGAGAGGAAACATATAAGAAAAGCAACTGCTTGAACGGATGGGTCGGGGTGGACATGATTCGGGATGTGGACTCGAAACTACCACACCAATGCAACCACCAACAATTTGGAAATAGGTCTTGATCAAGGACACACAACAAAGCCAGTGGAAATGTGTGTTGGCCATGGATGGGGAGAAGGGGAAAGTAGGGGGGTGAAGGGGAAAGTAGGAGCATGAATCATGTAACCATGTTAAAAATGATTATTAATAAATGTTTAAATTTAATAAAAAAAAAACAAAAAAAAACTGCCCCTCTGTTGGCATCACAGTTCTAATTAAAAAGGTGGAAATCCTCACTATGTTGAGGTTAAAGGAAAGGAATGAAGTTGTCAAAGGGACTTCAAAGAGAAGGAAGGTGATACATTTCAAACATTACCCAAAATACAAGACTAGGGAAATGTTGAGAGAAATTTAGACTACAAATACAAAGTCTTGCCATTCAAATGATACAATTTTTAAAAATAGAAGTATAGCTATAGAAAATACGAAACACTGGGTTGTAAAATCATAAAGTTAAAGATGGATGAGAACTTATATAATATGAAGTGCAACTCTTCTATTTTATAGATGATAGAAGTGAACCAAGAGAGCTTTCAAGATTTGCTTGGTTTCACACAACTACTAAGTGACTGAGATAAGATTCAAATACATTCAAATTTCAAAAGTTAATCCTCTATACTAGCCATTAATTTAAAAAAAATACTTTCTAATAGGAAGAAAGGAAAAGAGAAAAGAGAGAGAGAGAGAGAGAGAGAGAGAGAGAGAGAGAGAGAGAGAGAGAGAGAGAGAGAGAGAGAAAGTTTGTGAATGACAGATCTTTTCATTCAGATGGAGGAGGATGATGCTCCTAACATAAAAATATTCCTGTCTGAAAAATCAGACTCATAACTAACTTGAATCAATATCTTGATTCATCCTGAATTTCCTTTGCTTTGCTTAGAAATTTAGTTTCAAGTTCATCACTCTGAGATATATTTCATTATTCTTGAGCTTTATTACAATGTCCAATGGCCCAACTTACAATAAATTTATAATTAAATATATATCTGTAGTAATAATTTACAAGCTTTCATTTGTATTCCAATTAACATTTTGCATTTTGCTTTTAGATCTTTCATTACAAATGGCTTGTCAAGCTAAATGAGGTGGTAAGTTATCTATATTTAGCAACTTCTAATTTTAATTCATGCCTTCCTGGGGAAAAAAATGAACAATGACTCTCACTCCAGACCATAGTAGAGAAGAATGAAGGAATATAAAAATCCAAAATAATGGATATCCATCTTCCTAGAGAAATATCTACTCATTTTTTTCTTAGATGGTGTTACCTATGTTTTGGAGTTAATTAGGAACTAGCAGTTATTCTTTCCATCTAGATTTGTAACTAACACATTATATGTTTTATTTTGCTTGTAGAATTTCCACCATTTTTGTGTCTGTGATTTTCCCTCCAGGAATAGATAAAACAAAATGTGTGATAATATTTCCATGCCAGGTAACTTTTTACCAATGACAAAGAAAGGGGATTAATAGTGCTATTCCATGAACAGCTGGGTTGCTCAGTGGTTTAAGAGCCAGACCTAGAAACAGGAGCTTCTGGTTTCTAATCTGGCCTTATACACTTCCTAGCTGTGAGATCCTGGGCAAGTCACTTAACTCACATTAAGTGAGTTAAGTGTGAGACCCTGGGCAAGTCACTTAACTCACATTGCCTAGCCCTTACCATTATTCTGCCTTGGAAGCAATACACAATTAATCAATTCCTATTAATATTTTCTCATGTAATTTGAACAGAGCTTCATTTCGCATATAGTGGAATATAATGTCTCAAATCATGGTATTTGTGTATAAGAAAGAATAAGACTAATCATCCAAAAGAAAATAGACTTGTTTTGCTTAACTCCTTAGGAAAGAATTAGGAGCAATATGTTGAAAATAAGTGGACTTTGGTTTGATGTAAGAAAACCTTGCAAAAAAAAAACAACACTACCAAAGTGGAATGGGTTTCCTTAGGTCATGGGTTCCCTCTCAGTGCAATTATGCAAGCTTAGTCTGAAAAGCCCTGACTCAGAATGTTGTTGAAAGGATTCTTTTTCATATACTAGATGGATGTTAAGGTAATTTCCAACTTTAAGGTATTGTAATTCTGTTTCTGTGATATTGGTGGAAAGTTGTTATTTACTAGGGGAAGCTCCAAAATGGAAAAATGCTGGGTCACATGCCAATAGTCAAGTAAATGAATAATAAATTAATTAAAGGAGAAAATTTAGGTTCAATATTAGAAATGAAATCTAGCAAATGTTGATATATAATAGTGAAATTGCCTCCCTCGAGAGGTGGAGGTCTTCACACAGAGGTTAGATAATCACTTGTCAGTTACGTTTTAGTGGTTCTTCTTTCTGTTTCAGGGTTAGCCTCTGAAGGTTCCTCCAGCTCTCTTAGACTGTGATTTTATCAATCATACAGTTAACCAAGGAGAATTTTTTAAAACATATTTTGTATATTTGTATGAATCTATGCTAGGTATTGCATTATCAAAGGAAGATAATCTCTGCATTCAATGAGCTTACCTTTTAGCAGGTTGCATCAGGAAGTACAAACTTGGAAAGGATCATAGGAATGCCCACACTGGGAGCTAGAAAAGGATCCCTTCCACTATTTCCTTCCTTTAAATATACACTTCTACTATCCCAAATCAGACTTTTATCATTTGGGGACAGAATTTTTTTTATTCTAATGATTGTGGTAATGCAGGCTTCAGAGTAGTAGTTAAGTGTTAAAAGAGTTTATTCCCTCTGTTGTCCTGACTCAATTATTGAAATGAACACAGAATTTCTAATTCTTGTTTTGTTAAATTCAATTCAAAAAGCATTTTCAAGAATCTCATGTAAAAGGCAATTGGTTAAACACTGAGCATACAAAAAAAATCAGTTTTTCCTCCTGGAAAGACATTGTATTTATCATCGATCAAGAATTTAAATAGAAGAGAATTTAGAGGTCACTGAGTGTAAGCCTCTTATTTTGCAGTTGAGGAAGCTAAGGTATAAAAAAGTAAAGTTATTGATCCAAGATCACACAACCAGTAAAAGTTTGCAGTAGTATATGTACTCACATTTTTCTGACAGATTTTCCACTACAGTATATTGCTTCTTCCTCTGTCGCTCTAGTGTGTGTAAGGGTGAAAAAGGGGTTTTATGGGTTCAATATATTAAAGATGGTCACAAGAGGATTGAAGTATTATCAATCCTCAATTAATAATAATCTCAAATCAAAATTGACTTTTATGGAAGTTTATTTACATGAGAGAAGAGAGAGAGGAAGAAAGTAAGAATTTATCTCGCTAATTAATCCAGGTAGATCTTAACCCTCAGCAGAGGGTTAAAGGGCCTGAGGATGGAGGTGAATGGAGCAAACTTCATTCACAGAGTCTATAAAAGGAAGTTTCTTAATAGAAGTTCAGGAAGATTCAGTCTTTAAACTCACCACGTGGAACGGTCTTAGGTCACGAACCAGCAAAGCTCCCTCACGTCTCCTTCACCAAACCAGAAGCACCCTCACTCACTGAAAGGGGTCACGTATGCATCACTTCCAGTGCCTTCCCCCAGCCTGAGTGTCCAATCACAATAGATGCTTTCTCATAGAAAGCGTAGGGGGCAGTAGGTTGATTCTGATTCATTACTCACTCTAGCACAGGTGGGTTAGGAACTCCCAGAATTGGAAGGTGCTCTCACCTTTGGTGATTAAATCTAAAGATGGGCAGTGTAGACTTAATCTAATTATCACATATGAGAATACCAATTGTTTTTCCATACCCCATATCTCAGTTGAATATAAGGTTTCTAATACTAAACTTTTATGCCATGTTAGATGTGATCAAATCAATTAAATTAACTCTACCCAACAGGGTAAAATACTACACTAAACTTTTTAATACTAAATTTTTAGCCTACTACCTCATACATGTTTTTATTTCAAATTGCAACTTCACTCTTTTTTAAAAAAAACTTAGATAAGGTGAGAAAATGCCTCCTACTAATACAAAGTAGGAATTTCTATGTAATTATAAGGGAATTACACAGAACACTGAGAGATTAAGTAACTTTTGTAGTCACAAAGCCAGTATGTATAAAAGGCAATAATGAAACCCAGGTCTTTCTGCCTCTAAAATCATATCCTTATCCATTATTTCATGATTCTTCTCTAGTCTAATATTTAGAAGATTTGTAGTTAATGTTTGCTTAAATACAATATATAGAATAGCATAAATAGTAAGAAGTAATAGAGAGTCTTCTGGAGAGGTAATCTCATGTATGTGATTTCAGGGTTTGGCTCCTACACATTCTGACTGTGGGACCTTGGGCATATCAGTCAACCTCTCTGATCCTTAGTTTCCTCATATATAAAATATGAGGCTTGGATGTGGTGACCTCTAATATCTGTTCCTGCTATGAATATATTATTCTATGAGTTGGTAACTAGACTATGAAAATTTATCAAGAAAGAGAACTGTTCACTGAGAAAAATTCTGTCTCTATATTTAGTCAATTATTGTTTAGGTTGTGATAGAGATGTGTTCCCTGGGGGGCCTGGCTCTGAGTACATAGCATTTCATTGCAAAAATAAATAATTTCCCCTCTTCATGCCCCAGGATATTGTCTGCCTAATTGATGAAATTCATTTTTTTGTTTTTTTCAACAAACTTTTTTCTTTTTCATATTTATACTTAATTTAATCATCCATAAATCAAACATTTCAAAACACAATGGAAAAGATGACTGTACAAGAACTTTAATTGGTGTCAGCATATGCAGAATTACTTTTTTCTCCATTTTGAAAAAAATGAAATTAAGTTTATCAGTTTCAAACACTACCATAGATATCAGTGAGTATCAGAGCCAATGGTCAATGGGTGACAAAGAAGCTACATCCTAAATATCGACTATGATTTCCTTTGCTACATATCACATGGGAGAAAACAAGTGTCTCCTTTACTTCTCCTAAGCTGGAAGAAAAGAGGATTTAAAATTTGTTGTCAACCAATAACAAGTATAACAAGAATATAAGTCCTTTAATGGACTGTCCACTACTTAAGAAGAAATAACTTTCTTTTCTCATGTCAGCCTTTTGTTAACCACAAGGAAATGAGATGAAATGACACAGAATGGGGTCAATGGTAATATAAATATGTTCTAATAAATATATTCTAGGCGATGCTTATTCTAAAAATGCTAATAGAATAATTTGGAGTGAAATAGCATTTTTAACAAACAAGATAATAAATACAATGAGATGACCATTTACTTTAGTCCATGATTGTCTGTTCATTTCAGGTAGATACAAACTTATCTAAAAGAATCAAGGGGAAAGAAACTGAGAAATTTTAAAGTTGGTAGCAGTGACGTTAAAGTAGGGTTCTACTGAGTGAAACCATTTAAGTAAAGCTGACTCAATTTATAGGGTGATTCAACCACTCCAGTTTCAGAGCATAACAGTATACTTTACCCCCTAACCCCTACCTTCCAAGCTTGGGTAATATACCATAATTGTGACCAGAGGAGAAAGAATTTGAGGCATTGTGTGCTTTTAGAAATGCATAATAAAAATCATCACAGTGTTGAAATGAAACCAAACACAGTATACAGAATAGAGAAATGATGCTAAAGATTTGTAAAAGGGAATGTTGTTGAGATATCAAAGGAAGCAGATTGAAGGTAGAGTGTTAATAGCCATGAATTAAGAGTAAGAAGAGTTGGGCAAAAAAGGAGACTTTGCCACTTAACCTATGTGACTACAGCTGTATCACTTAATTTCTATTTTCTTAGGTTCCCTGTTGGGTAGAGTTAACTTAATTAATTTGATCACATCTAATATGGTATCTCTCAATATATGCTGTGTTTTTGGTTTCTGTGACATTCTTTCTATCCCAAAATAGGAAACAAAGTGAAAACAAATAATTCTATCCTTTACCTATTTCAGTCAGTTCTTTAAATATTTGTAAAACATTTATACTGCCAATTCATTGTGCTGGGCTTTGGAGAACAATGATGAAAAAGATATCATGGCCAATATCAGGGAATTTGCATTCTAAGAAAGGAAATGAGATATGTATTTAATAGGTATTTTAATGAGAAACACAATTGGGAAGGAATGGGAAGCAAAAAGAAGAAACATTTTTGACAACACTATGTTTCAAATTCTGTATTATTAAGTGCTTTACAAATATTATCATTTGATGATGGAAAAAGGAACTAATGGTTCTGAGTGCCCCAGCAAGGGTCCTATATGTGACCACAAGCATGTAGACCTCCTTCTGCCAGACACTCTCAATCTCTCTCCTCCACTATGACCCAATCACTGGTATTGTAGCATTGTAGAGACATGTACATTTGTAGGTGTATATAGAAGATGTAGGAATACAAGCCTGTCTCCATGAATTCTTCATACCATGACCCTCACTGCCCTCAGGTTCCTATTATATTCATATAATAAAACATAACAGTAGAGAAGGAAATTCAAACTAATTCAAGGAAGGGCTTAATGAATAGATGAAACTTTAACTGCATCCTTAAAGTTTATAAAAAATAATAAGCATTTTAAAAAAGCAGCAATGCAGAAATAATATGGCAACATCTCAAAAGTAATAGCAAAATCTTAAGCTTTAATAATTTCACAAGCACTTACCAAAATAAAATAATTGGAAACTTTAGTGGTTTTTATTTGTTTCAAATATATGAATTTGTATAATTTTGTAAAATAAATGTTAAATTTTAAATGTAAATGGGTCACTGTGTCATTATTCATTTTATGTTTGACAAAATTCAAATCTCTGTTAAATCCTAGCTTATATAAGATTTTCCAAGTTATTTTTTATCTTAATATTTTCCTTGTGAGATTACTGTCATTTTAATACATAAGTATATATTCTTATATATATGTATATATATATATATACATACATACATTATCCTAAATACATACATATTTTAATATGTATTGATATACATACAGTTTTCTCCAGAAATGGGTTTCATGTTGTCTTCCCTAATATACTGTGAGGTTTTAGAAAACAAAGACTATATTTTGACTTTGTTGATATCTTCAGTGTTGAAATAATGCCTAACACCCAGGAGGCTTTTTAATTAATGCCAGTTGGATTACTGACCTTTTTTTTTTGTTTTTTGGATTGAAGAAAAACAAGTAGCTTTGACGCATCAATGGAAGACCTATTTATTAGATAGTAAGAGATTGGAAGTGTAATATGGAAGTTGGCTGAAATAAATTCTGATTAATTGTTAGGAATTCAGGCATCAAGGCCATATTATTCTTGGAGAATGCACCAAAATAGAAGATGGAAGAAAAATATTTTGAAGTGTAAATCAAGGTAGATTGGAAATTTATTTTTGTTGCTCATATATAGATGGATATTTGTGTGTATATGCATGAGTGTGTCTCAATAAAGTAAGATGTAAAGTCATCTACTGATAGTGAGAGATGTTGTTTGGGTTTGAGGTAATAGAAGAAAATTTAATGCATTTCCTTCATGGAATTCATAGATTGAATAAATTTAATAAAAAAAAAGATTACCATGCAATGGGGAGAACTCCACTGAGATTAAATACAGTAATTGTTTTTTGGACCTGATTGATAGCATTGCATTGGTATATATTTTTATATCAGCTTGGGAATATAAGAAGTCAATTTATGAGCAATGAAGTGTTAACACATATATTACAAACTAACTTTCAAAGAAGCACACATAGCATTTTATTAAGTTTAATCTTCATTATTAACATTTTCTCAATCATTATTAAATCTAGACATATTCAACACTGATTTGTAGCATTTGATGATTCCCAAAGTGTTGATGCCCATAGTAAAGTATAAAAATTGATTATTGAGAAATTTTCTTAACTCCAATAAACTCAGAGCTGCTCTTCTTGGAATATATTATTTTCAACTTCAAGTTCTTTGATTATTCTTGTGTATAATATCATAGTCTCATTTGAAAAGTAGTATCATTACACTGAAAGATTGACCAAATAAACTTTTGAAAAATAATTATTATAATTTTACAATTATATTAAGCACAATTATTAATTATTTTTACAATATGACTTTAACATTAGCAAAGTACTTTGTGAATATTACCTGATTTTTTCATCACAATGATATTGGGAAATAGATGTTATTTTTATACCCAGCAAACATTAAAGAAAAGGGGAGACTGTTTTATAGTTAATCATATTTGGATATGCTTTCTAAATGCAAAAAAAAGAATTGTGCTGCTTAGACATTCTTAGAGAGCAGTGGATTTCAATATGAAAATATTATTTGAATTTTATTACTTTCATTTATTGGAATGGAATTAATGTCATAAAGGCACGCTTATGCAACAAGATCTCCCAGCATGACAGCTAACTTTCTGGCTTGCTTTCTCCTCCTCTGTAATCTTTGTTTCTGCTGTTTCTGAAGTGATTTGAATTAACATTTGAATCTGGAAGTTATTTGTGGCAATAAGTTCTGACTAAACTGTTTGTTGTAATTATTTGAGGCCTTTATGGCACACATAATAAAGCAGTCAAGGGACAGAATGAATCAAAAGTATTATCTTGCACCAGCCATTTTATTCATATCATAAAAAATAAGAACATCAAATTATCATGAATTAAACATAATATTATTAGTGCAATTTTTTTATTTTTTTTCTCTTCTGAGAAAAAAAATATAGGTCTTCCCTCATAATACATGACAGGAAGAGTGCTGAGAGTGAAACAGTGGTGCAGTTTCCAGAAAGCATTTATAATAGGGCTTAACATATCTGAGCACTTTGGAATTATGGGAGTCATAAACATTGGAACACTGGGAAATTTGGAGTCCTTACCATGTTAGCATCACATTCTGAGTAATTTAAAGAGAAAGGCTCATATATGCAAATATTTTTAAAGTTTTAAAGCCTTTAGGGTGGCTGAATCAGTATGAAAACCCTCTGGACATCTTAGCCATCGGTGGTAAAGGGGATCATACAACTGCTCAGAAGGAGATTACAGAATTATCTTTGATGACTCTGGTTCAATACTTTTACACTGCCCATACACATTGTCCATCCACGTGACAGTTCTGGATCATGGCCTTAAGGTGAGGAGGAGCTCCAGGACCACTAGCACTTGCAACCACAGGGAAGAAGTAACAATTCCCTGATAACAATTTCAAGATTGAAAAATGTGCTTCTGTTTGCTCACAGACCAGAGCACAAGCCAGTAGAGAATTAAACACACCTCCCCTTACATCAGACCACCCTAGAAAAAGCTAAAGACTTAAAGATTTCCAGAACTGGCCTGAAGGCAACTGCACAAAATAACTTGAAGCTTGAAATAGTGCTCTTTTCATCACAGGGACAGAGTCCAACTTTAACAAGTTGTGTTTTTTAAGTTAAAAGAAAAAAGCTAGAAAATGAGCAAACAAAAACAACAACAATAAATTCAACATAGAAAGGTGTGTGTGTGTAAGAGAGAGAGAGAGTGAGCAAGAGAGAAAAAGAGAGAGAGAGAGAGAGAGAGAGAGAGAGAGAGAGAGAAAACTGAGAAAAGAAATGATAGTGATAGAGGATAATCATAAAAAAAAGAATCAGCAGTTGGTGATGGGGGCACAATAAATACTGAAGAAATTGATATCTTAAAAATCAGAATAGACCAATTGGCAAAAGAAACACACACACACACACACACACACACACACACACACACACACACACACANAATTGGCAAAACACACACACACACACACACACACACACACACACACACACACACACAATCAATGAAGGGAGGGACTCCTTAAAAAGAAGAATTGTCCAAATAAGAAAAAAGAAAAGATATACAAAAAATCAATAAAGAAAAAAAAACTACTTAAAAGGCACATTTAGCTACATGGCAAAAAGAGGTGCAGAAATTAACAGAGAAAAAAATGCTTTTTAAAAAGTAGAATTGGCCAAATGGAAAGAAGATACAAAATCTCATTTAAGAAAATAATGGCTTAAAAATCAGAATTGGTCAAGTGGAAGCAAATAATTAAAAAAATATCAAGAAATAACATCAAGAAAAATCAAAGCCAAAAAAATGAACTAAAAAACAACTGACCTGGAAAATAAAGCCAGGAGAGATTATCTAAGAATTGTTGGACTACCTGAAAACCATGATTTAAAAACAATTGACATAATCTTTCAAGAAATTCTCAAGAAAAACTTCTCTGATATTCTAGAATCAGAAGGTTAGACAGAAATCAAAAGAATTCACTAATCACCTCCTGAAAGAAAACCCAAAAAGTTAACTCAGGAATATTATAACCAAATTCTAGAATCCCTAGGTCAAGGAGGAAATATTACAAGTAGCCTGAAATAAGCAATGCAAATATTGTGGATCCACAGTCAGGATAACACAAGATTTAAAAGATTATACATTAAAGATTATACATTGGAGGCCATTGAATGTGATATTCCTGAGGGCCAAAGAGCTAGGCCTTCAATCAAGAATCATTTACCCAACAAAAGTGAGCATAATTCTTTTGGGTAGAAAATGGGTAGTCAATAAAATAGAAGACTTTCTAACACTTATGATGAAAAACCAGAGCTGAATGGAAAATCTGACTCTCAAATATAAGAATCAACAGAAGCACAAAAATGTAAACATGAAAGAAAATACAAAGAAATTCAGTGAGGGTAAAGTATTTACCTACATGAGAAGATGATTTTCTTATTTCCTAAGAACTTTATAATTATTAGGGCACTTAGAAGAAGTACTCGTAGCCAGAAGGCAATGGTGTGGGTTGAATATGATTGTCTTGTATCTTAAAAATAAAATCAAGGCATAATAAAGAAGAATACATTGGACAAATGGGGGATGGGAAATAGAATATTGTAATTTAAGTCACATAAAAGAGGCATGCAAAAACTTTTATACTGGAAGCAAAGATAGGGTAAGGGAGGAGTGAAACACACAAACATTTCTCTTATTGGAATTGGCTCAATGAGGGATAATCATACACAACCAATTGGGTATAGAAATCTACCTTACCTTACAGAAAAATAAGAGAGAGATAAGAGAAGATAAGAGGTTGGGGCTTATAGAAAAGAGGGAAAAATTATAGATATGGTGGTCAGAAAGTAAATGAGGGGAAAAATAGAATGCAATATGTGATAACAATAATGGTTCAAAAATTATTAGTCCTTGTAATAAAAATCTTATTTCTCAAATACATAAAAAATGAGTCAAATATATAAGAATACAAGTCATTTCCCATTTAATAAATGGTCAAAAGATATGAACAGGCAATTATTATGCAAAGTAAATGAACTGTCTAAAGACAGGCAAGAAATGCTCTCATACATTAAGTAGAAAAATGAAAATTAAAACAACTCTGAGGTACCATGATATATCTATTATACCAGAAATGGAAAATGACAAATTTTGGTGGGGATAAGGGAAAATTGACACATTAATGCACTCCTGGAGTATTTGTAAATTGATTTAACCCTTTTGGAAAATAACTTGGAATTATAACCAAATAAACATAAAAAGTTCATAGACGTTGACCAAAGAATTCCATTATTAAGTTTGTATCCCAAAGAGATTTTTAAAAAGGTTAAGACCTCTATGTAAAAAAAAATTATATTGAAAGCACTTTTTGAAGAGGCAAAGAATTAGAAACTGAGATGATATCCATGAACCTAGGAATGACTGAGTAAGTGATAACATATAATTGTAAAGAAATAATAATTTGCTGGAAGAATGATGGACAGTAAGAATTCAGAAAACATCTGGTAAAACTTACATGAACTGTAGCAAAAGTCATTTGCAGACCTAAGAAAACATTGTATACAGGAATACTGCATAATGAAATGCTATCAATAACTTTGCTATGTTCAGCAATATAATGATCCAAAACAATTCCAAAGGTTTCATGATGAAAAAAAATCATCTTTTTTCCAGAGAAAGAACTGATAGAATCTGAATATAGAGAAATCAATTTTTTTTCACTTTCTTAAAATGTTTTTTGTTCAAGTTTCCTTCCACAAAAGGATTAATATGGTAAAAAGATGTTTTATATGATTGCAATGTAAAATCTAAATTAGATTGCTTACCATCTCAGTGTTGTGGGGGAAGGGAGGAAGATAATTCAGTACTCAAAATTCTTTTAAAATGTTAGGAACTCTTTTTAAATGTAATTGTGGAAAAAATAAAAATTTGAAAAAAGTTTCCTTTTTCATAAATAATTGTCTAGAGGAAAGAAAATTTAATTTGTTAACAAAAGACATAGGTTTGTATCCAATTCTAAAACATATAGTGTATAGGAATTTGGAATAGTCAGTTCAACATTTAAGGTCACGATTTCTTCATCTGTAAAATGAGAAGTGTGAAGAAATATTGTCTGTGGTCCCTTTCTAATTTAATTTTATGAAATTATGACATTATTACCTTTAAATGTACCTTTAGAAATAGTTAAGGGATAGTGTGCCAAAATGGATAAACTAATTGATTTGAAATCTGAAAGATGTAAATAAATATAATTCTTCTGACATTGATTCATCATAACAAAGGACAGATTAGTTGAAGTTTTTGACTTCTAGCATCTCATTCACTGCCCTTACTTCTTTCTTATTTATTTTTCTTTTCCATTTATCTAGTTCTGAAAGTGGGAAGGTTGAGATCCCCCACTAGAATTGTCTTACTACCATTTCCTCTTTGAGCTCCTTTAATTCTTCCTTTAGAAAAACAGATGCTATAATTTTTGGTGCATACATATTTAGTAATGATATTACTTAATTATTTATAGTACCTATACCAAAATGTAATTTCCTTCCTTATCACTTTTAATCAGTTCAATTTCTACTTTAGCTTTGTCTGGTATCATGATTGCTATTTTTACTTTTTTTTTTTTTTTTTTTTTTACTTTTGACAATGCATAATAAATTCTGCTCCAGCCTTTTACCTTGAATCTGTGTGTGTCACCCTGCCTCAAATTTGTTTCTTGTAAGCAACATATAGTAGGATTCTGGTTTTTATTCCACTCTGCTATCAGCTTTCTTTTTATAGGTGAGTTCATCCCATTCACTTTCTGTGTTATGATTACTAACTGTTTATTGTCCTCCATCATATCCCTTTAGATCCTGCTCTATTCCCTTTAACTCTATTCCTCCCACCAGTATTTTGCTTTTTGTCACCCCCATTTCCCTCTACTTTCAATTATGCCTCCACTTCCTTTGATTTATACCCCTTCTATTTCTCTGTAGAATTCTATACTGCACTGAGTATACTTGTTTTTCCCTTTCTGAACCAGTTACAATGAGAGTAAAGTTTAAGCATTTCCCATCACCGCCCTTAATCTCCTCTCTCTGTAATGATTTTTAATGCCTCTTTATGTTATATAATTAACCCCATTCTATCTCTCCCTTTCCTTTTCTCTCAGTGCAAACCTCTTTCACCTCTTGATTTTGTTACTTATCATTCATAAGCATACATACCATATATACATTTCATATCACCACATTGACATACATATCATAGCATCTTATATTATCATATACATCATATCGTCATAATCAGCTCACTTCTCCACCCTCTTTCTGGGTAAATTCCTTCTATCTTTTCTACTACTAAGAGTAATTTTTTTTAACCCTTGTACTTCGGTGTATTGTCTCATTGGTGGAAGAGTGGTAAGGGTGGGCAATGGGGGTCAAGTGACCAGGGTCACAAAGCTGGGAAGTGGCTGAGGCCGGGTTTGAACCTAGGACCTCCTGTCTCTAGGTCTGACTCTCACTCCACTGAGCTACCCAGCTGCCCCCTACTAAGAGTAATTTTTGAGAACTACAGGTATCCTTTTTCCTTGTAGTCATAAACATTTTGACTTTCATGTGACCCTTATTTTTTTTTCCTATTTATCTTTTTGGGCTTCTCTTGTGTTTCTTGTTTGGACTTCAAAATTTTTATTTAGGTCTGGCTTATTCCTCAGGAAGAAATGTCCATTCTTATGTGTTCCCTATAAGAATTCCTTATTAAAACTTATTTTACCAGGTAAAATCTATAAGAGGATAGAGGAATTAACATAAAACAGGTCTAAAAATCCTTCTTTCCATGATTATATGCATATCTCATTGAGATGCTGTAGGTTAAGGAACTTGGTAGTATTTGTAGAAGACAAACTTTGGATTCAGGTTCTTTCTTTAAGGCCATCTCTCTACCCAAAAAGCCACGACACTTTACAGTTATTATTGGTTATTATATGACCCATTATCATTGAAAAAAACATATTCAGCATTCATATGGAAATTGCTTCAAGGCTCAGTAAATGAGAGAAAAGAAGATTAATATACATCTCAGGGATTGACTCATACAGTAGAAAATGGAAAAGAAATGAGAATATGGAAATGGAAGAATATATGTCTATATAGTTACTTATTCAAGGGGTAGATAAAAAATAAAATAATATATGCAGAAACCTTCTAGAAACAAGGTAGGGAGTAATCAAATGGTTATGCAGTGAAGAAATGATGCTATATAAATGCTAGGATGGGAAGAGGGACTAAGTTGCTTAAAATCTTTAGAAATCTTCTAAATAATATTACTTCCTCTAGCAAAGATCAATACTTGCTCTGTAATTGGTAGCCTAAGAATCATTAAGTCATTATGTGTCAGAGCCATGACACAAACTGATTTATTATTGGCTCAGAGTTTTGTTCTATGTAAATTAAATGGGAGATGATTTCTTTTCAAAAGAAGATCCTTATGATGAAGAGAAAAAAAACCTGGGCAGATTGATATGAACTAAAGCTACATTGAAGAAAGGAAAACTAGAATAGTCTGAAATTACATGAAGAAAAAAGTTTAATATTTTCAGAACTCATATAAATGTAATAACCATTATTGATTCCAGAGAACTGATAAAAATGCTTCTTTCACCTTCATAGAGAGATTAATCTATGGACATTTATTTGTTTTGTTTAAATGTAATATATCATTAATTGAGTGTTGGGGAATAAATTAGAAATATTTTTAAGCAATAAAACAGTTTTGAAGGATCCATGATGATTTCTCCAATTTCGGGTGGCCTTATGAAGAAATATTTCAAAATTTTCTAGTAGTTGTGATCAATTACAGAGTACTATAATGTTTGTATATTAAAATAAGCTATTAAATTCATGGTCAAAGAGATGGAATTATTTTCACACAATGTATGAAGCAGGATTAAACAGATATTCTTGATTCCAAGGGTAGCATTTTGTCTACTGATCTACCAGATTCCTGAATCAGCTTTTGAATGTGGTTGAGCCACAATTAGAGTTTAGATATTATTCACCTTGTCATTTAGGAATATCACAACAAATGTGGTAGCATTTTGTGACAATTTTTCATTAACTTTAACTTTGAACATTAACTCAAACTAAGAGTTTTCAGGGATTTGATTAAGTCAAATAATAAAATACAAGGAAATGGCAATTTACATGATGCTAGTTTCACTTCAGTTTATTAGATATTGAATAGCATCTTGTCTGAATTTGAGTTTTAACTGGCAGATATATTGACTGAAACCTCACTGAGGATAAGAATTGTCTTCTGCTTCTCTGGTATTTTCCAATAGGGTTAGAGTTAACTTTAACTCTAATGCCACAATAAATCTGTACAAGATCTCTCATGCAATGTTACAAGCTGTTTTAGTAGTTTTACTGAATGCAAACACGTGATGCTATGATGAGAAGAATTAAGGCAACTGCCACTTAGGAAACATAAATCTGAATGAACCATGACATGAAGTAGTCAATTTGCACAGGAGGATACAGGAATTATCATCAAAAGAATTAGATTTACTTCATTCTTTACACATGTAAATGGAATGAAATACATCATATTCATCTGTAATGTGATGTATATCTTCAATATAATTCTGCCTATCCTTTTTAAAAGTTTATAAGTTAATAGTTTTCACCTAACAGTTTAATATTTATGCAAATTATAATTTAAATACATTACACTCTCTCAATGATTACTAAAGGGTACATAGCTCCAAAAGGAAATATAAGAACAGATATTACTTAAATATTCATCTTCATTAATAAATATGTTCTTGAAGAAATCATGAGGTGAATTTTCCAGCATCACTAATAAAGGGAAAAAGTCAATTAGGATTGGAGATATAAAGTCATTCAGTGTCTTCCCATGTTTTGTTTCATGTAATGAAAAATGCAGTGAATATGGTTAGCTGAGTTTTGATTGTGCAGCACAAATAATTTAATGCCAAAGCTGCTGAAAAGCATTATATGAAATCACTGACACAGAAGACTGATATATGAAATGGTATTTTTGGTCCTATTATACAACCGAATGAGCTAGTAATGAAATTATAGCTCTGTGACTCATATGGACCACTCTTTCCCCCTAGCAATTCAAAAGTCAATACAGGGAATTGTAGAGGAGGAAAGGCCAAGCCTGTCAATTCCTGTTTGCTCCTCCCTCTTCTTCTCTCAACATCCAGAGATCATTCTTGAAATTTAGATGGTTTTAAAAAACAACACATTAAATACACACATTTCTAAATGCTACATATTTCTCAAGCATAACTCCCATTTCTCCTTTAGTTTTTAAAAGATAAAATGATTGAATGAATAAATTAATAATAAAAAATTATTAGGCTTCCTATCTGTGAAGTAGTATCCAAATTTGGGTGATAAAAAAGGAAAAAAAAAGAATAAAATTCATGCCTTCGAAGAGGAACTTATATTCTAACAAAGAACACATATAAGTTTATTAACTGGCAAAGGTAGTAGGTACAGTCTGGGAAGTCACAAAGATGATGAGAAGAAAATTAACTTATTAAATTAGACAAACTTTCTACAGTTAAGGTTAATCACGGATTTATTATAGACTAGATGATTATCAGGTCCCATACATGGTTCCAATGATTGTTAAACTATCATATTGCTCTTTTTACTTGGAAAGTTGCCCTCTGCACTTATGAAAATTCTGCCCTTTTTCCCCAATAAGCTCTAATATCTTAATTCCAGGGAAAATTTAACCATTATTTTTTGAATGGTAACAACTTTTCCCTTTCACTAAAATCCACACTCATTCTATTATTCTGTTTTTTATATTTAACCAATTATTTTCATTCCTTTTATATCACCCAATTGAACCATGAGACTTTGAACTTATGATCATATTCTCTTCCCTCTCTATGGGTTTGGTCACATAGCATGTAACTTTTTACTCCCCTATTTGATAGTCTGCTGGAGTGAAAATAGTATTCAATATGAAGCCAAATTATTTGAATTAAAATATCATCTATATTGATTAACATAATGCTTCTCCTTTGTGAGCCTAAGTTTTGTTCTCAGTAAAATAAGAAACATAGAATATATAATTTCTAAAGTTCCTTTTCAACCATGTGATGTGATACTTCAAGGTTGCTAAGTATATAACAAACAAGCATTCATTAAACGTCTAAAATACAAGTACTGTTCCAAGTACTTTGTAAATATCAAATCTGCTCAGTACAAATCACTACATAACATAGCATTCAAATTCCTAAGGGAGGAGATTCATGAGTTATAGGAGGAAATAGTAGTAAAAATTTATTAGCAGGGTCCTCAGCCTTCCCCTTCTGGAAATAGATAAGTCAAACAAAAATAAACAAGAAAGATGTTAAAAGGTGAATAAATTTTTAGAAAAAGTAGATCTGATAGAACTCTGAAGAAAATTGAATAAGAATAGAAAGGATTATACTTCTTTCTCAATAGCATGTTACCGTCACAAAAATTGATCAGGTAATAGGGCATTTTTAAGATAATTTTTATTAATTTCTTCCTTTTCTATATTTAAGAGGAAAAGGAGTAATAATATTTTTCAGTAAGAGATTCCCTGTTTTGCAGGTTGTCAGTTAGTGACAGTTAGAAGGGTGTGGCCAAGGGAAGCTACTAAGTTGCAGAGAGTGGCAAAGAGCTTTTTGCCTCCGGGTCTATTGGGGAGAGGTTTTGCTCTTAGCACTCTCTCTGGTTGGAGACAGAAAATGGAATTAAGGCCTTAATAGCCTTATTGATTATTCATAACTTGGATAGGTAAGGTAGATAGTAGTTTTATAATTAGATAGTTAGACTAGTAGAGTAGGTGAGCACTTTGGCCTAGCAGAACATACTGCCCTCTGAGGCAGATAGATTTAGGGTTTTTTTAGAAAAATTTAGTTAGGATTGGGATCTAGGGTATAGTTACAAGTTATTGTAAGATTACTTTCACTTTCCTCTTTCCTATTTCCTATTCATATTTCATAATAATAAATGAAGTGTTTTGTGTTTAATAAACTGCACACTGCCTTTTGTTCAAACCCATACCTACAAAATTTAATCCTTCATAGCATAGAAATCTAACAATCAAATTCAGAAAAGCAAAAACATGAAATTGATCTTTCCAGACCATGATATAATAAAAGTTAAATTCAACAAAGTACTACAGAAATAAAGAATAAAAATTAACTGGAAACTAAATAATTTATCCAAAGAATGTATGAGTCAAAGGATTAATCATAGAAATCATCAAAAATCTCATTAAAAAGAATTCTAACAACATACTCAATTATTTTAGATACAGCTAAAGCAGTACTTATCAGAATATTTATCTTTAAATGGGTACATCAATAAAACAGAGAAAGAACAGATCATTGAATTGAGCATGCAACTAAAAACTAGAAAAAGAACAAATTAATAATGCCCAACTAAAGACCAAATTGTAAATCTTGACAATCTAAGGAGAGATTAATAAAATTGAAAGTAAGAATATCATAGAACTAATAAATAAGACAATGAACTTATTTTATGAATAAACATTAAAACATACAAACTATTGGTTAATTTGATTGAAAAAATTACCAGCCTTAAAGGGATAAAAAGCTCTACTAATCATAGTCAATGAAGAAAGAATAAAAGCAATTATTAAAAGTTATTTTACTCCACGTATGCTAATAAATCTAAATAAAATAGAGGAATATTAAAAAGATAATTTTTTAAGATCAATTGAAGAGGAAAGAGAATATCTAAACAAGCCCTACTCAGAAAAAGAAGTTGAACAAGGCATCATGAATTCTGTATGGGCCAGATGGATTCACAAGTAAATTCTACCAAAAAATTAAAAAAATATAATTCTGTTATAATACATATTATTTAGAAAAATAGCTGAAAAAATTCTAGCAAATTCCTTTTATGAGACTAATATTTTGTCAATACTTAAATAAGGAAGGGTTAAAACAGAGAAACAAAACTATAGACCAATGTCCCTAATGAATATCGATGTAAAAATTTTAAATCTAATCCTAGTCAGGGGGTTATACATCAAAAGAATTATACACTATAATCAGTAGGGTTCATATGACATGCAGAGATTCTTCAGTATTAAAAATTCTATCAGCTTAATTGACCATATTCAATAACAAAAACAAGATAAACTATATGACCATCTCAATAGTTGCAGAAAAAAACTATTGATTAAATTTTATATCCATTCCTATACAAAACACTAGAGGACATTGGAATGAAATGAATTTCCCTTAAAATAACAAATAGCATTTATCCCAAATCCTCAGCAGGCATTATCTGGTATGAAGACAATCTAGAAGCCTTCCCAATAAAATTAGAGGTGAACCAACTTTTTCTCAACAACAACTTAACATTGTACTAGAAATGCTAGCTATGGCAATAAAAGAAAAATAAATGAAACTAATATTAATGAAACAATTCTGAGGTACCACCTCACAACTATCAGATTCACTGATATGACTAAAATAGAAAATTATAAATGTTGGAAAGGTTGTAGGAACATTGAGACACTAATACACTGTTGATGGAGTTATGAACTGAGATAATCATACTATAGAATAAATTCTAACCAGGCTCAATGGGATATTAAATATCCTTTGGCCAATGAATACCACTATTAGGTCTGTACCCCAAAATGACTAGAGAAAGGAGAAAATGTAATAATTTGTACAAAAAACATTCATAATGGTGGCAAAGAATTGAAAAATGAGATGTCCATCAATTCGGGAATGACTGAACAAATTGTGGTATATGATGGTAATGGAGTACTACTGGGCCATAAGAAATGCCAAATAGAATGATTTCAGAAAAACCTAGAAAGGCTTATATGAACTGATAAAAAGTGAAGTGAGGACAACTAGGAAAATATTGTACACAGTAATAAAAAATATTGCATAGCAATAAACTCTGAATGAAAACTATTATTCAGGAATGCAAAAATCTAAGACATTGCCAATAATCCCATGATAAAAAATGGTATCCCTTATCATAAAAAGAACTGATGGTGTCTGAATATAGCAAAGTATACCACTTTTAATATTTGTATTTCTGAAGGAAAGTTCTTATATTTACAATGCAACTTCTTTCATAACTTGATGAATATGGGAATATATATTGAAGAATAGCATATATATAGCCTATATCAGATTACTTGCCATCACTCAGGGAAAGGAGGGAGAAAATTTTTATTTCAATATTTCAGAAAATAAATGTTAGAAACTATTTCTATATGTAATTGGGAATAAGACTATTATAATAATGACGATGAAGATGATAAATATGATAATAATAAATTCAATATTTTAGATATGTATTTATATATGATATATGTTATAAAATAAAAATAATAAAAATTTAAAGACAAACATAAGATGTTTTATCAAAGGAGAATCACCTCATGTGTTACATAAAATTTGAATTTGGATCTCCCTGACTCCAATCCACACCCTCTCCTCATTGTGCCATGTAGCAACTTAATTTTATTAGAAGATGATTAAATGAGAATTATCATGTGTGTGAATAAATGAATTATTACATTTTGTCCTTGGTTAAAGGAAATTTAATGAATATAGTTAATTGTTCAGTGTTGTAAGCCAAGTAACAGAGCAGGGTCTGGCTCATTACTTCACGTTTGCTGAGCCCAATTCTCCAGGCTTCATGCTGGAAAAACAGTGTAGAATTCCAGAAAAAGAATTTTCACTGATAGTTTATGCAGAAGATGGGGTGGTCAGACTATGTAGTCTCTCATTGTGAATTAATATAATGTTGCCATAAGTGGCCACACTAGTGATTGCATTGCTTACGTAGTAGTTACCTCGGGTGTGTCAGTAGCACAAGTGTTCTGAGGATGAGAATGTATAGGAATATAGAGAGTTCGCTAGTCAGTTAAGGACATTTTCTGTGCCTTCCTCAGTACTGACTGCTTCTATTGATTTATGAGGAGAATTTCTGCTCCTCTGTCTTCATGAAAATTCTTTTAAAATGAAATTATTGAGTTGAAAATTTTGTCATTAGACAAAAGAATGTGAGATGTTGTGATGGATTGAGTTTACAATGAGAAAGGAAATAATTTTTCTAAGGTTACTAATAAGGAAACATCAGAGACACTATTTGAATTTGGATATTACTGACTCCAATACAACAACCATTAAAGGACAAATACAGATGAAATAAAGGACAATATATATCATAGTATAATAGGAATACATGCAAACACATATACATGTATACATATATGTGTATTGCACATATGCTGTATATATTGGCATTTAATAAAACTTTATTGACTTATAGAGATAAATGTGTAAAGGAAATAGTAAAGTGATGGGGCGGCATGAGTGAACAAAGGTCTTGTGAGGGAATGTCTTATGCTGGGCACTGAGGAAGTGTTGATTTCAAGAGAGGCATATAATAGCATGGAGGCTATTACAAAAATAGGCCACAGAAATTGCAATTCTTGATTAGAATGAATGCTAGATGAATCTGCATATTCTGACTATGCCTACATAACATTATCACATATGTCTAAATAAACCAAAAGATAAATATTCCATTCTTGTGTTTCAGCGTCTTATAACATCTGTTTTCCTTATTCACAGGCATTCATGGTCACTCTGAATTCCAGTCTTATATCATTTCCTTAAACCCCTTCCTTTTATCTGGTCACTATCTCATAAAAACAATTAACATTTTTTAAAAAGCCTACTTCCTACCTCATGACTTTCCAATATTTCAGCTCTTTGAAAATTGCCTAGCAAATCTTAAACTGAGCACTCCTAAACATTGATCCCTTGAAAGGAATATATGCATAATCTTTCCATGGTTAACTTGAATTTTATCCTCTCCAGAAGTTTTAATGAATAAAACACTCATTCCTCAGAAATCTAGTGATGTCCTGGAGCCTCTCTTGTTCACTATTACTCTTGAAAGGCATAGATAGTGAAAGTGTGATATTGAGAATTCAGTCAACATAAATTATTCTAAATGTTTTATCTTCACTCTGGTCTAATATTTATCAAGTTTGTTGATGCTAATAACTCCTCTGTGGAGAGGCACCAAATAACCTATGGATCAAAATAGCAGAAATATCAAATATGTATTTAGACTCAATAAATATAAATTTTTAATTGTCCTTAGGAGTACATACTTGGAGTTTAAATGTGAATGACAAATTGAAACAATGGATGAAAGTAATACTCATCAAATTCTATTTTTCTTTAGGCAAGTCGCAAAATACATAAGGCAAAAGATAAAGCTGATCCTCTGTAAGTTAGATGACTGATTGGCAGGCTGAATTCAAAGCTGAATAAGAAAACCACATTTACATCTATTAACATGCAATATTTGTTTTAGCTTATACTTTTACCATGTTAAAATTGACAATGGATTTAGAAAGTATCAAAAAATCTATACAATATTAATGAAACAAAGAGAGTGAAAGAACTGCTAACCTTTCCCAATCAAAATGAAAGCTTTAGATTTCTCCATGCATTGAATAATTAAGTTGAAATTTTAAGAAATACCTTTGAAAGAAGAAAACATCTTTTGATTAAAATAGTCATAGTTATGTCTGTCAAAATTATTCTTGTTAAATATATTAAGTAGACATTGAAATAAATTAAGCCTTTAATTTTTTTAAAATTATTGATGTTGATGATGAAAATGTATACACAGCTAGATTCATCAAGTGGAAACAAAAGTGTTTTGTATTTGAAGGTAATCTGGGAAATATTTTAAGATTCATGAGTATAATCAATAGGCAATAGACAGAACTAACATGACCTTAATCACCACCATATTGACAAAGAACTGTCATACAAAGGAACAAATTGTTTATAAAATGAAAAAAAAAACCAACAACATAGCCATTTAATGATTATTACCACCAGAAATTACAGAAATAATAACTTTTCATAGTCTAGAATACCAAGTAATGCAGAACATGTGACAATGGAGAAAAGTGCAATATACAACTGCAGGTTGCATTTATTTCCTAAAAATCTACTAGATAATAATATAGACACAACTAGTTGGCTAGAATTGAAAAATCTGAAGCTTATCTTTTATATGATATGGTCACTATGCTTGCTACTCCTTTTTTGGAGCCACGGATGAGACTTAAGTGTCAAGTGCACACCACAGGTGAGGTTTAAGTGCCAGGTAAACACCAAAAATGAATTATTTTCCCTGAAAGGGCTTGGTAAGCGCTCACCCCAGAGATGTGAGTTCTTCTTTAACATGGTTATAGACCCTGGGCTAAACCAGGTTAAAATCTGCCAAGAAGCCATAAACTCATAAGTGGGTTAGGGCAGTGTCTACCCCCAAGCATGTGAAGACTTTCCTCAAGTGGAATAGGAAGATAAGAACAATTTATTCCAACAGCCATGAAGATATCTGGAGTAGGTGGATCACTTTAGAGTTTTGTCAGACATAAAAAAAAAATGCCAACTCCATCCATTGGATTCAAGGTCATCATTAGTCATCCTGACTTTTGTCTTGTCACTTTAATTCATTGCCTCTAGAAGAGAGAGAAGTTGATGACTGTGCCACTCTGACTCTCTTAAATCCAATTCATGCACAAGTCAAAGAATCAACCCATGATGTCACTGGTTCTCTTTGAAAACTAAAGACAAAGAAGAACAGCAGCAACTTTTCTATACAAAGAGATTGTGAAAATCAATCCTAAAAATAGAAAGTAAAAAACAAAACCCTGAGAATGCAATGAGTAAATTATACTAAAAGTATATTTTTATAGACAAAACTATTGGTTGCAATACTGTAGACATGGCATGGATTCATACAAATCTCAGAACAACATATTTAATTGTATTTACCAATATTCATAAAATACTTAGCCAATCAACTTCTGGTACAAGGAATAAAACAATTCTGATTTTTGAAATTCTTAAAACACAGAAAAATAGCAGAAAATAGAAGTGGGAGCATCATGAGGTCCATACCTATCTGTTACAGGAGTTGTTCTGAGTATACTATCAATGATCCTTAAGAAAATTAACTGATACTACTACTAGGTTTGCATCCTCAAAAGATTAAAAATGAAATTTTTAAAAAATGAAATGAATCTATTTATATGAAAATATTTCTTTTGGTGGTAGCAAAGAATCAGAAAATGGGGACATCTCCATTAATTGGGGAACAACTTCTGGTATATAATTGGAATGGAATGCTATTGTGTTCTAAGAAATGATCAGCAATATCATTTCCTAAAAACCTGGAAAATCTTACATGAACTGATGAAAAGTGAAGAAAGCAGAACCAGAAGAACATTGTACAATAGGCAACAATATTTTTTGATGAGCAAGTATGAATAATCTAGTTATTCTTATTAATAAAGTCATCCACTACAATCTCAAATAGATATGATGAAAAAATGCTAGTTTCTAAAGAAAGAACTAATAGTCTGAATGCAGCCAGATTTTATTTCTTCTTTTGTGCTGTTTGAGATCTCTTCCATAAAATTGCTAATATGTGGATTGTTTTTACATGATTATACATGTAAAATCTATATCAGATAGCTGCTTATCTCTGAGAAGGGAAATGGGAAAGGAATATGGGAGGGAAGAAAGGGAGAGAAAATGTGGAATTCAAATTAAAAAAAATATAAAATTTGTTATACATGTAATTGGGGAAAATAAAAATATTATTTATAAATTTTAAAACAGAATAGAAACTCTAGAGGAGGGGAAGTGTGTATATATATATAAAATATTCACATTGTTCTGATTTTCTGAATTCTCTCCTAATCTCCTTTCTATATATTTGTTAAAATTTTGACATCCCCAAAATCAACTTGTATAAAAAGACATTAGTGAAATTTCAAAAATGCCATTACTTTTATTGACTCATTCAATAAACATACATTACAAAAATAACACAAGATTGGGGAGTTGTCTTTAGTGATGGTGGCGGTAGCGGTGGCAGTGGCGGACGCGGACGCGGCAGAGGGTCTTCTCTCTGGCAGCACAGCACTCATTTTAAAATCTTGTACCAATGTCCTGCTCCAGGCTCTGGTGGCCTAGTCGCCTCTCGGCCAGAGGGGAATAAACTGGCAACTCCCTAGTCCAGCTTCGACTTTCCAGGGGCTTCCCCGCCAACACCCAGAAAGCTGTGAAGAGGGAGGGGATAATGAAGTTGGTGACAATTCCTTCCCAAGCCCAGCTAGTCCTCCAGACCTGGTGGAGGGTGTCGCTACCTAGCCAAGAGTTTCTCCTGGAGCTTTGATGGAGGAGCCTGGATAGCCCTCCATGCGCCTTCGCACCCCTTGATCCTCCTGTGGCCCCCCGAGCGCACCAGACAGATCAGTTGAACTTGGAAAACTACCAAAGACAGAAGCTACAAAGAAGGAAAAATGCCGAAACCGGTCAATGTAAGAGTAACCATTATGGATGCTGAGCTGGAATTTGCTATCCAACCCGAACAGGTATTTGACCAAATAGTGAAAACAGTTGTTCTGCCTGAGCTCTTGGTTTTGGGGTGGCAATATGGAGAGAGTAAAAGCTATTCGACTTGGCTTAAGCTAAACAAAAAGGTGACACAGCAAGATGTTAGAAAAGAAAATCCTCTGCAGTTCAAGTTTCGAGGTAATTATTTCCTGAAGATGTGTCTGAGGAACGAATTCAAGAAATGACAGAGACTTTTTTTTTCCTTACAAGTCAAAGAAGCTATCTTAAATGATAAAATAAATTGCCCCCCTGAAACTGTTGTTCTTTTGGCTTCTTATGCTGTCCAATTTGAATGTGGAGATCATAATAAAGAGATTCATAAACCAGGCTATCTGGCTAATGACAGACTTCTACCTCAATCAGGGCAGCTCCAGCTGTTGGAGGTAGAAGTGGCGATTAAGAAGAATTCCTTAGAATAGTACAGAAATCGATTGGCTGCATCAGGCTGTCCTGTATGAAGATCTCCTCTTCTGGATATCTTCATATAGAAGCTGGATGGTCATTTGTCATCAATTTCTAAAGCTTAATTATTTGAATGTTGTTATCCTATACCATGTTCTTACATATTTTTTAAAATAATATTGTCAGGAAATAGATGTGTACTCTTTTTATGCTGTTAAAGAGAAGCATATACATGAGATAGTAATATGTTAATCTTTTTTACATCCACTTAGATATGCTTGGCATTTCAACAGTAGTACTCTCCTCAAAGAACCTTGGGTGTTGCATTCATTGTATGGTGTTGTGGATAATAAAAATGACTTTTACTTCTCCTAAAAACTAGCTAAATTAATTACCTACAATTTAAAAAAATACATAAGCCCCGCCTTGAAGAATGTTTATGTATCTGATATTGAGAGCATATAGGCAAAGATCACTTCTCCCACACCCATCCCCACCTTGTGGTTTGCTATTTAAGTGGACAAATATAATTTAGGAGAATAAAAAAAAAATAATATAGCTACCTGTCCCAGAGTCATTTCTATTTGAATGCCATGCAGTACATGGGAAGGAATAAGAATATCATCTAAAAGTTATATTATTCTTCAGTATTTGCAAATACTTTACATATAGTTGTTTTTGTTTTTGTTTTTCCATTTGGGCTTTCTAACTATTCTTACAGAACACTTTAATACTTTGCGTGGTGGGGGGATTCTTTTGTTTTCAGAGAAGACTTCAGCTAGTGAGTGTCCAAATTGGGTTGTGAACACAGACCTTCCTCTCTCCTAATTCATATCTCTATCTCCTGTCAGGTTATCTCTACAGAAATAACCATGAAAAGCAAATATTTTGTCATTTTAAGTGATATATATATATATATGTATGTATATGTATGTGTATGTATGTGTATATGTATGTATATACATATGTGTGTGTGTGTGTGTGTATCATTTATATAGGCAATCCACTTGAGTCTTTACAGATTACTTAACATCTATATGGAACAGTTTGGTATTCAGCTGGATTCATGGGAAGCACTGGAATTTTTACACAAAGCAAAGCAAAGAAAAAGCAGAAGCCCAAATCCAGGAAAACAGCAAAAGGGCTTTACAACTGCTCTGTTATCATCCACCTTCAGTAATGCCAGTTCTACTTTCCTTCCAAATGAATTCAGTGCACCCAGCAACAAATCCTGCCAAGCAGCCCTGAAGCTCTAGTTGGCAGTTCAGAATTCAGAGCCAATCCTGTCTGAGACAGCTGTTCTCACGGATGGCATCAAAGGCTGTCCAAACCTGACTTTTGGCTGTTTCCTTAACTCACCCAAAAACACATTTAAAAATTCACTTCTAATTGTTGGAACAGTAAAATTCTTTCAAAGAAGACTAGTTTTCACTTCTCCAAACTCTCTTTTTTGAAAGAGGAAGTGATGAGTTGATAGGGAAATAGAATTGTTTAAAGAAACAAACTGTTTAAAATAAAAGGAAAATGACACATGGCATGGGGTAGATAAAAGACAAGATTGTGAAACAGGTCAAAGCAGTTTATAGCTTATATATTACTTCTATTCAACCCATGACAACATTCAATATCCTTTAGGACATGCATAATCCTCTTACTGGGAATAAAATTACAATCACAAAGCAAGGCAGTTCCTGTCTTGAAGTAGATGAAAAATCAAGATGTGGGAGGGTATATCCAAATGCTTAGATAACAGCCACTCTTCTCTTGCCCACTGATATGCTTTTTTTTAATGATGATTATACAGTGATCCCTTACCTATCAAGGAAGTTTTGTTCCAGTGCCCCCTGCAATAGGTGAAAATACATGCAGTAGCAGTGTTAAATTTATTTTATTACTTATTTATCTTTTAAAGCTTTATAAACCCTTTCTACTCTCCTATAAACCTTTTCCTCACTCTTATTAAGCTACAGTCACTGAGCCAATCAGCACCCAGGATATAGAACACAATGCTGTGGTTGGTTGCCTTTTATTCCATCAGCCAAATAGTGTGCCAAGATAAGTGTAACTCCATGATACACACACACACACACACACACACACATATATATATATATATATATATATATATATATATATATATATATATATAATTCCATGATAAAGGAAACTTGTACAATGATCCATGAACCATATTGTGACAGATTAGTTGAATCATTTAAACTCCATAGGCGATAAATTCCTCAGAAGTAACGTTATGGTATCAGATGAGATGACCATTAAGATATGTTCATTTTCTGGATATTTATTTAATAACCATTTTCCTCATTGTCATAATTTTAGGGGTTAATTTTGAGTTGAAAAACCATTCATTAATTCATGCTAAAATATAATTGGGTAAAGGATATAGGTTCATATAAGTTTATAGAATCCACAGAATTATAGGATTAGAGATGAAAGGGACTTTAGAAGTCATGAAGAAGTCATCAAAACTAACGGATAAGAGAATTGGATATAGGGAGGTTAAATCACTTCCCCAGAGGTATAGATGATATGTAGAGAAGATTGGGTTAGTCTTTAAATCTCCTTATTCCAAATCCAAAACTAATTTGAGGGTGCCAAAACTATTTTTAAAGGTAGTTAATTAGAATGAATTTTGGACATTCAGTCAATTCCTGAAATTCACACATTTACCTTTTGCAACTTCACTGCTAAGGTAGTGATTATGGAAGAGTTTACTAGAAGTATAGGAAGAATCTTTTTACTTAAGTGACTACATTGAATAAAATGTGTATTGATGTGAATATATATAATATTCTTCCTCTTAGTAAAAAACAACAACACACACACAGATATGTCAGTTGGGAGCTTATGATATACTGTTTGATAATGTGCTATTGACTTGGAAAAAACACAGGACTATTAAATAGTCAGAAAAGCCACTTTTTAATTAAGGAAAGGGGAAAAGGTTTTTTTTTTGGATTGGATACATTAATATTTAAAGGTGTGGTTGCCAAGGAACTGAATAAATACCAATTCCTAAAATGATTTTTGTAATTTATCTACAAAATATAGGAGAGAGTGGAAGTAGTGAGATGAGAAGAGGGTAGAATAAGAGATCTAACTTAACTAGATTCATATTCAAGTCTGGACTTTACTCCAGCAGGGCTCCAGAGGCCCAGCTGGAGAGCCTAAAAGTCAATTAGTAAGGGGTTTACCCCCGAGGGCTTCTCCCAATCAAGGGAGCCTCCCAGAGGCTAGTACCTCCGGGGAAGTTAAGGTAGTCAGTCAGCCTTTTTCATTCACCAAGGTCTCAGCCAGTGCTCTTCCAGGTCCAAGTCATGAACAAGAAGAGGCTGAACTCACTGAACTCTCTTTTAAAGGGGCTTCTTTTGCATCCCTTCCTGTGTCTTCCTCTTAGTTTATGTGTCCAATCACAACAATGCTTTTCTTAGGACAGCAGTCAGTAAATTCTGATTCATCACTCACTTTAGCACACGTGAGTCACAAACCTCCCAACTTGTGAATTAAGTGGGGATGTTTACACTTTTGGTGATTAGATTTAAGAATGAGCATGGTAGATTTAATATCATTATCACAAGGGGTACAGGGCTAAGTTGGGCCTCTACACAGAGCTGCATGCCACCAGTCTACACAGAGTCTGAGGATTGAAATCTGGATGCTCTGGTCCCTGACGCCTGGGAAAGCCAACCTCACTAGAATGGACAATTCCAAGGAGCCATTAAATTTGGGAAGCTTAAATACTTTTCTAAGGAACATGGGGACTAAAGAGGGATAGTTGATTGATTTTACAATAGTAATAAAGGAAAATGAGGAGTCCCAGACAGGAATGACAGTGAGGGGCTAATGCTTTACAAGGGACACAAAAAGGGAAATATCTAGCCAAGGGCTAGGCCACCTTGGTAAAGGACTTTGGCCTAAGGGGAAAAATCACTGGGACAAAAGAGATATTTAACATCTGATGGGAGTAGCCCTCCACAACTAAACTCCTTTAAAGCCCATTGTTAGTCTGAGACAAGTGAAGTTGGACTTTCCCTTAGGGAGGAATTCTATTTTGACATGGTTGAATCTGAGGCTTTCACCTTCAAGCTAAATAAACTGGGGTTCGTTAAATCTTTCTAGGCTACAAATTTGGGTGTTTCTAGATTTCATGTTGGCACAGCTCAACCTCCAAATAAATCCCTTACTCTTGAAGTAGCTTTCTGTATCCCCATATATAAAGAAGGCCATTGGTGCTACACTGAATTTCTAGAAATATATGAATTTTAAAGTTCTTTTTTCATACCCATATAGAATAGGATAGTGCATAAAAATTTCAAAAATAAAGGCTTCCTTTTAATGTTTTTTACCCTGTCTTGTTTTTCTTTTCCAACTCATACACTTATAGAAGTAGCATAAGCCTTACGTTATATTTCAGGCAGAGAAAGCTAAACATATTTCAGTTAGTGCTTTGTTTATATGAATAATTTCATATACACACTAATGTGTTTCTAACATTGGTTTCTGTAATTAGAATTGTTTAGTTATTTAGTTAACAAGATAATTAGTTAGTTAAGATGTGCAGTTTTTTCAGTACTAGAATAATTTATGGGCATAATACTACAGTGTATTGGATTTTTGTTTGTCAAACATGAGGAAAACAAAAACAAGGTATTGTCTATTATGAAAGTCATCTTTATGGACCAGGATAAAGGAAGAAAAAGTAGTTTACCTTTATCTTGTCAAAAGGCTATTGAGAAAGTCTGGAGAGAATTCTTTCATACTAAAATATAAGATGAAAATGAATCAATTTTTTTCTGTTTGGATAGTTATATTTTTGGAGAGTGGGGGCCTTTCCAGTGAATTCCCAAGGATATTAGGATCACTGTCAATGGTCTTGATTTGCATTCTGTATTCAAAGCATGGGCACTTCAAAGGAATTTTTCCTCAGAGCAGGTCAGGTGCTTGTTGAAATTAAGTTCTAACCCAAGAGAAAAACTTCCCATCCTCACTGGAGGAGTCTAGCACCAAGACTCAGTGTAACCAAGGGAACCAATTGATGCAGGCTAAGGTTTTGTGTGTGATGATTGGAAGACCTTAGGAAGGATATGATTTCAGTAAAAGTCAACAAGTATGAATATAATATTCTTCCCCTTACAACTGTAATGTTATTTGGCATTGCAATACAAAAAACAGAATGATTGACAGTTAGCAGTTTGGAACTCAGAATGAACCAAGCTTGGCATGTGCCAGCAAGGGAAAAGTCAATTGCTGGGAGGATTATAAAAGCAAAATTTGGACTAAAGGAAAGGTCTCAATTTTGAAAAGGGCTTTTGGTGGGAGGACATGGTTGGGCTTGGGTAGGTCAACTTAGAATACCAGCAACCACACCTGATAACTACCATAATCTTAAATCCTGTGTGACTCTCTACTGCACATCTTGATTAATTACTCATCCAGAAGAAGCAATATCAATCACCATCAAACCTGATTCAGGTTAAACAGCCTGGCTTTGCCAGGTTGAATCTGGCAGGCAAGCCACAACAACTGTCAAACTTGAAACCCTAATTACCTTCAATTCTCATAGCATTTAATCATCTATATCTTAAGTCAAGGATTTCCTTTACCCTCTCTCCTTCAATTCCCTGTTCCCTTCCCCTAAGTCTGTTATCATTAAATTTTAAACTCACTCAGGTGAATGTCATTCTTTACCTTAAGGATTAACAATCATGTCCTTGCGTATTTGAAGAAAGAGGGATTATTTCTAACTGAAAGTTAGGTTGAAGTTAACTAGTGTTTATCCACACCTTGGGCCAGGATAAGCAGTTAAAACAGCTGTCTGAACCACAATTTCTTCACTTGACTATTTATTTTGGGACACTGTTATACTGAATTTGGGTATAACAGTTTCCTCACAAATATTCCAGTGGGGTTCCTAGTGTTTCACTACCACAACTTGGTGTTACACCTAAGGATTTCCACATTCACTCAGCTTCAGCTCCTCATATCATCAGAGGACCTCCAACATTATTATATAACACAACACATTGTCTCCTTCATAGAAAGTGTTTTATTTTCTACCTCTTTTCTTTTCTCTTTTTTAAAAATCTCATTACAAATATCCTTCTCTCTTCAACTAATTCACTCAAAATCTTTATCTTCCTTCAAGGTTTAGTTAAGATACTGGCATGGAAATTGTATTCCCTAAACCCAGGCAAACTGTAAACAGGAAAATTCTCTTGCTCCTTTTGGTCCTTCTGACTCCTAAACCAAGAACATCTAATAACTTCTATAAGACCCTGAGATTATGATCATCATTGGATAGTCTTTTAGATTGAGATGGATATAGAGATGCACCTCCAGGCTACACCTTGATACCATCAGGATGTATCTCAGGCATCCATATGTTCCCTAAACTATGAGAGTCTTCAGGAAGATCCTGGTCAGATGACCAAACACCCCACCAAATGCCTGAGTCTTTACCACTCTAGAGTCATGTCCACACCATAACACAACATCATGTTCTCACTATTGTAAAGAATATAAAATCCCCAGAACTGAAGCATTCTGGGAGCAACTCCCCAGGGTTGTTCCAGTCATGCTGTCTTGCTGGCCAAAAATTCTATATTACTAATAAATCTTTTTTACTATTAAGCTAAATTTTGGAGTCTTGCATTCTTGCAAAAGGTATCCTTCCTGAACCCAGGGGTTCACCATTACACCCCACAACAGTACCATAATTTATTTTAAACTTTCTATAATTCTACTATATCTACAGGCGCTCTCTACCTCAAATTAGCTAGAATTTACTTTTCTATGCATAAAATATTCAACATCTTTAATTTTAAAATATTATCCCAAAACCCTGAAAAATGAATTGTAAACAGCAAGGTATTATGATACATAGAAGAATGGACTTGAAGTTAGAATTAACTGATAAACTTAGTTCAAATTCTGGCTGCCATTTCATGAATGTGTAATTCATTCAATTTCTTTTCATTTTAGCTTCTTATTCTTTAAAGTGGAAGATTTTAACTACATAGACCTTTATGATCCCTTCCATCTCTAAATGTATGACCCTGTGAATTTGATGAGTTATTCACTGATAGTGTATCAAAACTGCATTGTGGAATAAATTTTTGAGAAATATTCTAAATTAATCTTCCTACAATATCCCACATATGCAAATCTGTAATGACCCAAGTGGGCACTTTTACTAAATCCTTACTTTATACTTCAATTTGAATTCCTGCATCTCAAAGAAATTGAAATTAATTATATTTTCCAAAATGATATTAGAAGAAACAACAATATGCTACTCCTCATCTAATAAAATAATGTTCTGAAAACAACTTCCCTTTCAGTTGTTTACTCATGGGAATACATAGTCTCCTCTGAGCCTTCCTAGGGCTTGCTTGTCTCGCCCTAATTGTAACCAAGACGTTCAATTACATAATCTTAATTCAGGATATTTCTCTGACCAATAATGACAGCAAAGCTAACTAGATTAAAGCTATGACCTTCACATCATGAATCCTATGCTCTAGCTAACTGAGCTCACTAGCCATGGGCAAATGCTAACTATTCATTAGAGAAATGATAAGATCATTCTTAGTCATTACCCTTCCCAAAATACCAACATGCACATTCTCATTAATAAAAACAATGATAAAAATTTTATAATCCTTAATAGTATGTAAAATATATGTGTGTTTAAAAGGTTTTCCGTTTCTTAAGTGATTTTCCATTATTCTACTCTGTTCACTCTGAAAAGAAACTCAGTTATTAAAATATATATCTTTGAACTGTTGGAGTGAAAGAAAATTATTTTAATATTTTTTTCAGTTCTTATAGTTTAGTTTGTATAGTTTAGTTCCACCCTAAATTTTTTGTATGGGTTAAGTTCATGTCCTTCAACTTTGATGCTTCCTCATAAATTATTTGTAAAGCTATAAAAATCATGATAAGAATTTGAGGAAGCTTCAGGAGAGTAAAGATGTCTGGAATTCTGGGAATGATATAGCAGACATCCTTTTGTTAACTTCATTGAGAAAAGTCACAATCTAAAAACTATGTATATCCAGGTAAAATTGCTATTATATGTGTATATATGTATATATATATATGTGTATATATATATANAAAAGGTTTTCCGTTTCTTAAGTGATTTTCCATTATTCTACTCTGTTCACTCTGAAAAGAAACTCAGTTATTAAAATATATATCTTTGAACTGTTGGAGTGAAAGAAAATTATTTTAATATTTTTTTCAGTTCTTATAGTTTAGTTTGTATAGTTTAGTTCCACCCTAAATTTTTTGTATGGGTTAAGTTCATGTCCTTCAACTTTGATGCTTCCTCATAAATTATTTGTAAAGCTATAAAAATCATGATAAGAATTTGAGGAAGCTTCAGGAGAGTAAAGATGTCTGGAATTCTGGGATTGATATAGCAGACATCCTTTTGTTAACTTCATTGAGAAAAGTCACAATCTAAAAACTATGTATATCCAGGTAAAATTGCTATTATATGTGTATATATGTATATATATATATATGTGTATATATATATATATATATGTATATATATGTTTGTGTGTATATATATATATGTACATATATATTTAATTTTGTATTCAATTAAAAAATAGAAACAATATTGCAACTGAAAGTGCCTTAGAATCTAATCTAGTGCCTCTCCCAAAAGAATAATCAATTAAAAATCACTGGGATAATTCCCTTCACTGTGGTTCTGATTTGAATGTGATAGAGAGTTCATAGTTTCAAGAGGCAGTTGTACCATTTTTTAATCAACTCTCATTGTTGTCACTAACAGTTATTCTGATTTCTGGAGTCATTAACATAGGTGGTGCTGCACTTTTTGTGGTGGCAAAAAACTGGAAAACGAGGGTATACCCTTCAATTGGGGAATGGCTGAACAAATTGTGGTATATGCTGGTGATGGAATACTATTGTGCTCAAAGGAATAATAAACTTGAGGAATTCCATGTGAAGTGGAAAGACCTCCAGGAATTGATGCAGAGTGAAAGGAGTAGAGCCAGAAGAACATTGTACACAGGGACTAATATCCTGTGGTAAAATTGAATGTAATGGACTTCTGTACTAGCAGTAATGCAAAGACCCAGGACAATTCTGATGGATTTATGGAAAATAAACACTACCCACATTCAGAGGAAGAACTGCTGGAGTGGAAAAACAGAAGAAAAACAAGTGCTTGAACACATGGGTTGATGCAGACATGATTGTGGATGTAGACTCGAAAGGACCACACTAATGCAACTATCAATAATATGTAAATAAGTTTGATTGATGACACATGTTAAAACCAGTGGAAATGTGCATTGGATATGGGGGGGTGGCATAAAAGGGGATGAGGGGAAAGTAAAAACATGAATCATGTAACCATAGAAAATTTTTCTAAAAACAAACAAAAAAAATAGGTGGCAAAAACTATTTTCCACATGAGGAAATGTTCTATAATGACGCAAATATATAACTTTTTGTTATTTAATAAATGTTTTCATTACTGAAAGGAATGTGATTGGTTCAGATTCACAAAAAGTTGACACTTGAGCCTGGGTTATGAAAATGTAGAGACAGCCATCTATCTACTATGGCATGATGGTAGTGGTGGTGAATCAATACTTATTAATTATCTACTTTGGGCCAACAAGTAATGGTGATACAAGAAGAGGCAAAATAGAAAGGCATTTTGGTTATATGCTTGGCAGGTAGGACAGGCTGCATACACTTTAGAGGTAATAGTAGGTATGTCAGGAGTTATCCATACTCTTTTAACAGAATCCCCTATGCCCTGGATACCAAAATGACCATTTTTATGCACAGATTAAAAACTTTTAGGGAGCAGGGATTTTCCTTCAGAGGACACCCATACTCCATTTATCTCAGTGGTTCCCAAACTTTTTTGGCCTACTGCCCCCTTTCCAGAAAAAAAAAATATTACTTTGTGCCCCCTGGAAAGTATGAAACTATTTATTGAACTCAGAATCGAATGTAATACAAAAAAGTGTGGCCATCACCGCTCCCCTGGATTTCTGCAGCACCCACCAGGGGTGGTGGCACCCACTTTGGGAATCACCAAATCTGTTTAGCTTTAAATTTTTATTTCCATTTTTACACTTCTTTTTCATTATAGGAAGGTGATAAATTTAAGTCATTGGTAGTTGTTAATGTTAAAATTAATTCAGGCCCTTCTATGGCTGCTAGCTTTGCAGCAATATCTGCCTAGTCATTTACCCTAATGACAGGGTCATTGCCACCTGTATGGGCAGAGCAATGAACTACAGCTAGAACTTCAGGTAGCTGGAGAGCAGAAAAAACTTCATTAATAATTTTTGCATTAGCTATAGATTTTCCAGCTGAGGTTACAAATCCTCTCTGAAGCCATAACATACCCACGGAGTGACAAATTCCAAATGCCTTTATTCTTGGGCAATTATACAGACATGTTTTAGGTCTATAAGTTCTGTACCTTGAGCAATTATATTTGAGGGTAGTGAACCTGACCACATAGTGGCAAATTCTGTGACTACAACAGCTCCAGTGTAGGATATGCCATCCCTCATAAAAGAACCATCAGTAAATAAGACTAGATCTGGATTTTCTAAAGGAATGTCTAGGAGATTGTCTCGAGGCTTTTCAGCCATAGATTCTAGTGTTTCAAATTGTATAATGGTTTTCCTGATACTGGTAAATCAGGATGCAAGGTGGCAGGATTAAGAGTTTAACAATGTTTTAAAGTATTTTTTCATTATTTTGTAAGGTTATTTTATACTTAGTAATTCTTTGATCAGAAAATGCCCATGTTCTATGCCTTAGCAACATTGCTTCTACTTCATGTGGGCACATAATTGTTAATGGGCATCCCAATACTAGATCAACAGTTTTTGTTACTAATAAAGCTGTGGCAACTACACTTCTAAGACACGGTGGTGCTCTTGAAGCTACTGGCTACAGCAGGGGTGAATAATAAGCAACAGGACACTGAGAAGGTCCCAAAGTTTGAGTTAAAACACCTAAAACTACCCTTTTCTGCTCATGTACATATAAAGTAAATGGCTTGTCATAATCTGGGATGTCTAGAGCAGGGGCAGACAGGATAGCCTGTGTGAGATTTGCAGAGCTGAGAGTGGTTCTGGCTCTAACTTAAGTGGTTCAGGGACTGAATCCCTTGTTAGTGCTATAAGGGGCTTAGTAATTTCCCCATAGCAAGGGATCCATTGTCTACAAAAACCTGTTGCTCCTAAAATTGCTCTTAACTGTTTCTTAGTGGTAGGAGCACTCAATTTTTGAAGATTTTCAATGCGCTTAGGAGAAATAGAACAGGCACCAGCAGTTAAAATGAACCCTAAATAATCTACTTTGGGGAGATACCATGGAACCTTTTCCTTTGAGATCTTGTGGTCTCTTTTAATTAATCCTAAAAGAAGATGTTTACTATCTTCTTGATATGCTGTGGCATTTGGTAAGGCCAAGAGCAAATCATCTACATATTTATATAACTTACTGTTTTAAAATTTTATATTATTTGTGTCTTGGCTCAAAAATCTGTGCAAAGAAGGTGTGACTTTCGCATAACTTTGAGGCAGATGTGTTCATATGTACTGCGGACCTTTCCAGATAAAGGTAAATATATTTCTGGACTGCTCATGAATAGGTATCAGGGAGAAAAAGGAAAAAAAAATGCTAAGTACAAGTCCACTACAGAAAAGTAAGTGACTGTACTGAGAATAGAGGAAATTTTGGGGTTTGGGTTTGAAGCCACAGGATGTCTTTTTATGACATAATTATTTACAGTCCTTAAATCTTAGAAAAATCGATATTAGGCTTTTCTATTTGGGCCTATTTTTAACTTTTTAACAGGTAAAATAGGTGTATTATATTCTCATTTGCATGGAATTATTATTTCTTGCTCAATTAATGAATTTATTATTGGGGTGATTCCCTCAATAGCTTCTTTTGATAGGTGGTACTGAGGAATGGAGGGAGCTGGCCAACCTCTTGTCTTAATCTGAACTGGAACAGCTGATTTAAGTTGTCCTACATTGTTAGAAGATATGGGTCAGAGATTTGGGGATATCAGCTGGAATTTCAAAGGTGGGAGGCTCTTTCATCTCCTGGCTCTCTGAGATAAGGACAGGGAGCAAATTTAAAGATTCCTCAGGTAATTCTAATGACATAGAGCCATCTGCAGTGCAAATTATTGTGGCTTTAAATTTATATAGAGTTAGTTACAGTTACATATAAAGTGATGAAGAGAAATTACTACTTTTGACAGATATTATGTTGTTCAATGGAAAGAGCATTAGATTTAGAGTCAAGAGTTCTTGGTTTGATTTCTGGTTTTGCTACTTATGATCTAAATAATATTAAACAAGTCATTTTAAATTGCTAAAAATTGTGTTCCTATGTGTTAAATGTGACATTTGGAGATAACCATTAAGATCCTAAGGTCTATTCTAAAGAGTGTAGGTGTCACTGAAGACTTTGTCCTCTTCTCTTTACTTTCTGCAGGTATTTCCCACTATCCATAACTGTTAGAGTTTTCATTGCTTCATTTTCATTTTGTCAATATATTATCTCCCCAATTAAAATGAGAACAGACACCATACTTTTATTGGTGTCATTGTTATTGATTTTTGGCCTTTTCCTTTCTAAACTCAATGAACAAGTAAAAGCTTTTTGACTCATTGACAAAAATTGCTAGAGTAGGGAAGCAACATAACCAGATGTGTATCATAAGGAAGATTTTTTGGTACCTCTGAAGGGTTGGATTAAAGAATTAAAAACTATAAGGAATGGCATTAGCTTCTCAAGAAATGATCTATGCAGGCAATATCAAGAGTAGCTAAACTAGGGAACTGATGTGTGAAGAGTATGGAGAGATGAAAGAAATATTTTGAAAGTAGGATCATATCACAGAATAACAGAATTATAAGTTAAATGGGGTGTCCGAGAACATAAAATACAACCTATTCTCAAATCATAATCCTCTCTGGAATATAATTTGTGTGTGATCATCTGACCTTTGATTTAAGAGTTCTAGTAAAGAAGTTTCAGAGTCTAAAGGATAATGATGAGACAGATTCAAGGACCAATGGAAACAGAAAGGAATAGAGAAAAATACCATTGTGCAGTGGAAACAAATGTTTGAAAGATTATGACATAATAAAAGTGCACTGGGCTTGATAGTCAAGTGCTATATCTATATACAACAGAATTTTCAGGCATTGGACAAAACCACATTGAACATTAGTATGATCACTTTTATGTAGTTGTAGGTATTATCTAAACATTCTTTTTTGAATCTTTACCATTCTATGAACCTATTTAAATAGGTAAAACATGCTTCCTCCTCACGACCATCACTCTGAAAAATAAGTCTTTAAAATACCAGCCACGTTCAGAGTTTCCCTTTGACTTGAATGCCTTGGACCTGGATTTTTTTTTTCACTTCTCTGCCTACCATGCCTTCTGACCCAGTAAGATCAGCTTCCCTGATGCTATTTCTGAAGTCTCCTGTTATCATGTAGGCCTGCAGGAGGAAAATGGTTATGCCAAAGTGTAGCTCATCCTTAGTCCCTGAGATTCCATCCTGGAGACCCAGCCACCTTCAAATTACTCCAATTTGACTCCAATGACTTGGACCTGGATGTCTTCATCTGTGGATCATTTCTTGATGATTCTCTATCTTCCATGCTTTATGAACATTCACAGAATGATCTTGGGTAGGTCTTATGCCCTCAGCTATCCTGATATGCCCATGGCAATAGTGGAAATCAAGGCTAAGGGCAGATGGCTGGCTTCATTTCCAGTTCCGTTAAAAATTTTTTATCTTTGTATGTTTCTGACTGTCAGTCTTTCTGTCTATTTATTTATCTATCCATTCATTCATTTTCTTAGTCATCTATTTATTCATGTATGTATTTATCTATTTATTTGATTATCTATCTATTCTTTCATTTATTTATTCATTATTCATTCATCTATTTATTTATTCATTATTTATTTTTGTTTATTTATTAGTATTTTTCCATGGATTTATGATTCATTTTCCATACTTTACCTTCCTCTCTCCCCCTCCTAGAGTCATCAAGTAATTCCATTGGGTTTTATATTTATTATCACTCAAGGCCCATTTTCATGTCATTCAGTTTTTTTAAAACATTTATTAATATTCATTTTTAACATGGTTACATGATTCATGCTCCTACTTTCCCCTTCACCACCCACACTGCCCCCACCCATGGCCGACGCACATTTCCACTGGTTTTGTCATGTGTCCTTGATCAAGACCTATTTCCAAATTGTTGATAGTTGCATTGCTGTGGTAGTTTTGAGTCTACATGCCCAATCATGTCCACCCTGACCCATGCATTCAAGCAGTTGTTTTTCTTATATGTTTCCTCTCCTGCAGTCCTTCCTCTGAATGTGGGTAGCGTCTTTACCATAAATCCCTCAGAATTGTCCTGGGTCATTGCATTGCTGCTGGTACAGAAGTCCATTGCATTCAATTATACCATAGTATATCATTCTCTGTGTATAGTGTTCTTTTGGCTCTGCTCCTTTCACTCTGCATTAGTTCCTGGAGGTCTTCCCAGTTCACCTGGAACTCCTCCAGTTTATTATTCCTTTTAGCACAATAGTATTCCATCACCAGCATATACCACAGTTTGTTCAGCCATTCCCCAATTGAAGGGCATACCCTCCTTTTCCAATTTGTTGCCACCACAAAAAGCGCAGCTATAAATATTTTCATACAAGTCTGTTTATCTATGATCTCTTTGGTGTATCAACCCAACAATGGTATGGCTGGATCAAAGGGCAGGCATTCTTTTATAGCCCTTTGAGCATGATTCCAAATTGCCAGCCAGAATGGTTGGATCAGTTCAGAACTCCACCAGCAATTCAATGATGTCCCAATTTTGCCACATCCCCTCCAGCATTCATTACTCTCCCTTTCTTTCATTTTAGCCAATCTGCTAGGTGTGAGATGATAACTCAGAGTAGTTTCGATTTGCATTTCTCTAATTAATAGAGATTTAGAACACTTTCTCATGTGCTTATTGATACTTTTGATTTCTTTACCTGAAAATTGCCTATTCATGTCTCTTGCCCATTTATCAATTGGGGAATGGCTTGATTTTTTATACAATTGATTTAACTCCTTGTATATTTGAGTAATTAGAACACTGTCAGAGTTTTTCCTTATAAAGATTTTTTCCCAATTTGTTGTTTCCCTTCTGATTTTGACTACATTGTTTTTGTTTGTACAAAAGCTTTAGTTTAATATAATCAAAACCATTTAATTTACATTTTGTAATTTTCTCTAACTCTTGCTTGGTTTTAAAGTCTTTCCTTTTCCAGAGATCTGACAAGTATAATATTCTGTATTCACTTAACTTATTTATAGTTTCCCTCTTTATATTCAAGTCATTCACCCATTCTGAATTTATCTTGGTGTAGGGTGTGAGATGTTGATATAAACCTAACCTCTCTCATATTGTTTTCCAAATTTCCCAGCAGTTTTTGTCAAATAATGGATTCATGTCCCAAAAGTTGGGCTCTTTGGGTTTTTCATACACTGTCTTGCTGCTGCCATTTACCCCAAGTCTATTCCACTGATCCTCCCCTCTGTCTCTTAGCCAGTACCATATGGTTTTGATGACTGCTGCTTTATAGTATAGTTTAATATCTGGTACTGCTAGGCCCCCTTCCTTCACATTTTTTTCATTATTTCCCTTGATATTCTTGATCTTTTGTTATTACAAATGAAATTTGTTATAGTTTTTCCTAATTCAGTAAAGAAGATTTTTGGTAGTTTGATAGGTATGGCGCTAAATAGGTAAATTAATTTGGGTAGAATGTTCATTTTTATTATGTTAGCTTGTCCTACCCATGAGCAGTCAATGGCTTTTCAATTGTTTAGATCCAGTTTTATTTGTTTGGAAAGTGTTTTGTGGTTGTTTTCATATAATTGCTGTGTTTGTTTTGGTAGATAGATTCCTAAGTATTTTATATTGTCTAGGGTGATTTTAAATAGTATTTCTCTTTCTACTTCATGCTGCTCTAATGTGTTGGAAATGTATAGAAATGCTGATGATTTATGTGCATTTATTTTGTATCCTGCAACTTGGCTAAATTTGTTGATTATTTCTACAAGCTTCCTAGCTGATTCTCTAGGATTTTTTAAGTATACCATCATATCATCTGCAAAGAGTGATAGCTTAGTCTCCTCATTGCCTGTTTTAATACCTTCAATTTATTTTTTTCTCTAATTTCAACTGCTAGTGTTTCTAGTACTATGTTGAATAATAGAGGTGATAATGGGCATCCTTGCTTTACTCCTGATTTTATTGGGAAGGCATCTAATTTATCCCCATTGCATATGATATTTGTTGATGGTTTTAGGCATGTACTGTTTATTATTTTTAGGAAAGGTCCTTCTATTCCTATACTTTTCAGTGTTTTCAATAGGAATGGATGCTGTATTTTGTCAAAGGCTTGTTCAACATCTATTGAGATAATCATATGATTTTTGTTTGTTAGACTGTTGATATGGTCAATTATGTGGATGGTTTTCCTAATGTTGTACCATCCTTGCATTCCTGGTATAAATCCCACCTGATCATGGTGGATAATCTTAATTACTTGCTGGAGTCTCTTTGCTAGTATTCTATTTAAGATTTTTGCATTTATGTTCATAAGGGAGATTGGTCTTCAGTTTTCTTTCTCTGTTTTTGATCTTCCTGGCTTTGGAATCAGTACCATATTTGTGTCATAAAAGGAATTTGGTAGGAATCCTTCTTTGCTTATCATATCAAATAATTTCTATAGTATTGGGATTAGTTGCTCTTTGAATGTCTGATAGAATTCACTTGTGAATCCATCAGGCCCTGGTGATTTTTTCTTAGGGTGTTCTTTGATGGTTTGTTCAATTTCTTTTTCTGATATTGGATAATTTAGGTATTCTATTTCTTCTGCTCTTAATCTAGGCAGTTTATATTTTTGTAAATATTCATCCATATCTCCTAAATTGTTATATTTGTTGCCATATAATTGGGCGAAATAGATTTTAATGATTACCTTAATTTCCCCTTCATTAGAGGTAAGGTCTCCCTTTTCATCTTTGATACTGTCAATTTGGTTTTCTTCTTTCCTTTTTTTATTAGATTGACCAGTACTTTGTCTATTTTATCTGTTTTTCAGGATACCAGCTTCTATTCTTATTTATTAATTCAATAGTTCTTTTATTTTCGATTTTATTAATTTCTCCCTTGATTTTTAGTATTTCTAATTTAGTTTTCATCTGGGGATTTTTAATTGGCTCACTTTCTAATTTTTTAAGTTGCACGCCCAATTCATTATTCTCTGCCCTCCTTAATGTGTTAATATATGTACTCAAGGATATAAATTCCCCCCGAGTACTGCCTTGGCTGCATCCCACAGAGTTTGGTAGGATGTCCCATCACTGTCATTCTCTTCAATGAAATTGTTGATTGTTTCTATGATTTCTTCTTTGACTAATTGATTTTGGAGAATCATATTATTTAATTTCCAATTAGTTTTTGATTTGCCTGTTCAGGTGCCTTTACTAATTATTATTTTTATTGTATTATGATCTGAGAAAGCTACATTTATTATTTCTGCTCTTTTGCATTTCTTTGCAATGATTCTATGCCCTATAACATGATTAATCTTTGTGAATGTACCATGTGCAGCTGAAAAGAAGGTGTATTTCCTTTTTGTCCTATTTATTTTTTCCACATATCAATTAAATCTAATTTTTCTAGGACTTCATTCACCTCTCTTACCTCTTTCTTATTTATTTTTTCGTTTGATTTATCTAGATCTGAAAGAGGAATATTTAGATCTCCCAAACTATTATGGTTTTACTATCTATTTCCTTCTTGAGCTCTGCCAGTTTCTCCTTTATGAATTTGGATGCTATGCCACTTGGTGCATACATATTGAGCAGTATTATTTCCTCATTGTTTATACTGCCTTTAATCAGGATGTAATGGCCTTCCCTGTATTTTTTAATCATATCTATTTTTACTTTGGCTTTGTCAGAAATCATAATAGCCACTCCTGCCTTCTTTTTCTCATTTGATGCCCAAAAGATTTTGCTCAAGCCCTGAACCTTAAACTTGTGTATGTCCACCCGCCTCATATGTGTTTCTTGTAGACAACATATGGTGAGATTTTGGTTTCTAATCCACTCTGCTATTTGCTTTCGTTTTATGAGCAAGTTCATCTCATTCACATTCAGAGTTATAATTATAAGTTGTGCATTTGCTGACATTTTCGTATCCTCCCCTATTCCTACCCCTTCTTCTTAAACTATTTCCTTTTAAACCAGTTTTTTGCTATTAAGCCACTATCCCTTATCCCCTCCCTTGATTAACTTCCCTTTCTACTCCCTCCTTTATTATTCCCTTTTTTTTGTTTTTAAAGCCCTAATGAATTCTCTCCCCCTTCTTCTCCCCTCCCTTTTTTGACCTCCCTACTCCCCTGCTCCCCTTGGTTTATCCCTTCTGACTTTCTCAGTAGGGTTAGATAAGAGTTTTATATCCCAATGGATAGTATAGCTACTCTTCCCTCTCCGGGATGATTGCACTGAGAGTAAGGTTTAAATATTACCTCTTAATGCTCTCTTCCTCTCCTTCTTATAATAGTATTTGTCCCCTCTCCTTTGCATGCCCTCTTTGTGTGTAATATAATATCCTATTTTTCTTATTCACTCGAGTTTCTCTTGGTGTCCCCTAGTATTCAACCCCCTCTTTCCCACCCCCCATATCATCTTAGACCATTTAGTATTCCACCCTCTCCCTGTGAATTATTCTTCTGATTACTATAATAGTGAATACTATAATAGTTAATAGAGTTCACTACAGAGAATTATACATAGCATTTCTCCACATAGGAATACAGATAATTAGATCTTACTGAGGCCCTTAAAAAGGCAAATTTAAAAATTATGAGTTTTCTTTCTTTCCCCTCTGTTTCTTATTTACATTTTCATGTTTCTCTTGATTTTTTTGGTTGGATATCAAACTTTCCATTTAGCCCTAGTCTTTTTTGTGCAAATACTTGGAAATCTTCAATTTTGTTGAATGCCCATACTTTCCCCTGGAAGTATATAGTCAATTTTGATGGATAGTTGATTCGTGGTTGCAGGCCCAGCTCTCTTGCCTTTCTGAATATCATATTCCAAGCATTGAGGTCTTTTAGCGTGGAGGCTGCCAGATCCTGTGTGATCCTGATTGGTGCTCCTTGATATTTAAATTGTCTCTTTCTGGCTTCTTGTAAGATTTTTTCTTTTATTGGAAATTCTTGAATTTTGCTACTATATTCCTGGGCATTGTCTTTTCTGGGTTGACTGTCGAGTGTCGAGGGATCCTTTCAATGTCTATATTGCTCTCTTGTTGTAGGACTTCAGGGCAATTTTGCTGAATAATTTCTTTTAGTATGGAGTCCAGTTTTCTATTAATTTCTGTTTTTTTTGGAAGACCAATGATTCTCAAATTGTATCTTCTAGCTTCTTGGTCTGTCACTTTCTCATTGAGATATTTCATGTTTCCTTCTATTTTTTCAGTCTTTTGACTTTGTTTTATTTGTTCTTGTTGTCTTGAGAGATCATTAGCTTCTAATTGCTCAATTCTAGCCTTTAGGAACTGGTTTTCCTTTTCAATCTGGTCATTTCTGGTGTTCAATTTGCTTATCAGTTCATTTGATTTCTGAGCCTCACTTTCCAATTGCAAAATTCTTCCTTTTAAACTGTTATTTTCTTGCCTGATTTCCTTTTGAGCTATTTCCCATTTCTCTAACCAAGTCTTTTCCAACTTTCTCGTCATGACAGTTTTGAACTCTTCAAGAGTTTGTGGCTAGTTTTCATTATTTTGGGAGGGTCTGGATGCTTTTTTGTTCTCCTCCTCTGTTTGCTCAATTGTCTGAATTTTGTCTGTGTAAAAGTTGTCGAGTGTTAAAGATTTCTTTTTCTTGTTGTTAATCTTTCTCTTCTGAACTTCCTGATTCTGGGTAGCCATCATTAGCCCAGAAGCTTCTCAGCTTTATCCTTGCGCTCAGTGACTGTCTGCAGTCTTTTGGCTCCTGAGGTCTGAAGTCTGGTTTTTCCCAAGGTTGAGCCCCCTGGTGGACCCCCTTGCTTGATCCTCTGCTGGAGGTTTCTTTATACATCTCAGGGTGCTGCTTCCACAGTCATATACTCGTCTGCACTGGTTCCCCACTCAGGGTTTCAGAGCCTTAGCTCGAGGCTGTGTCTACCTCCACCCACGCATCTGCCTGAGCCTGAGCTCCATGTCTGCTCTCAGAGTTTGTGCTCGTTCTTTAGCTTTTTGGGGTCCTAAAACTTGCTGCTCTCAGGAACAGGCCCTGGAGCTGCCAATGACTCGATGGGTGACCTAAACTTGCTCTATTTCTTTTGACCTGGCTTTGGTGCTATAGGTGGTGTGTATGGAGGGGGTGGGCTCCTCCCTGCCAGTGAAACTGATGGCTGTAGGAAGTCTCGGGTAGGTACTTCCTGCCAAGATGGATGCCTGTGGTTCCCTCAAGATATAAAAGAAAATAATTCCTTCCCTCTTCAGCCCTTGCCTTAAGCTTCGATACAATGATTCACCAGAGGCTTTGAGTAAGTAACAAAGGGGAATTATTAATGTCAGGGATAATCAGAAGGAGAGAGGGGTTTAGGGTTTTGTAACAGCTACTAGGGAGAAAGCTGATGGTGGGGGAAGGGTCGCAGGAGGGCTTAGACTGAGAGAGCCTGCTCTCCCAGTCAGGAAGATTTGACTGTCTTAAAGTAAAGTATTTACTAGATCAGTAAAATAAAGGATAGCTTGAATTAAGGATGTCCTACTTGCCTACAGAAAACTATACCCATGATATCTGTAATGGGGATAATTTGAGGAAAGGTGTGTGGGATAAGGGAATTTGAAAGGAGATTGTCAGAGACTTGCTAAGTGAGTAATCTAGGTTACAGGTAGGCTGGGATTAAGGAGATTCAGGATATAATAGGGCTGATGTCAGGAGTATAACACAGAAGGGAAACAGATCTTCAGGGAGAGGAGAAATTAAACTAAACAGACAAACAGTAGGCTTTACAGACTGGGACTTAGACTCAAACACAGGCAGAGGGAAATAGACTAAACTGAAATTAACAAACAGAGTTTAGTTAATTTCACAGGAAGGGACTTGTTTTGAAGTTACACCTTCCTTCAAGATTGATACCCCGGCTTCCCTTCAAGCCCAGAGTATGTTGATTCTTTCCCTCTTCTTCCCTCTCTTAATAACTAACAGACAAATTATACTAATAGGTCTGTTGAAACACAAAAAAAGGTTTATTATCTTTAAAGGGTGATTTTTCAGGAAAGTGGATCAAAGGAAAGCCCTAACAGTTGTCTCAGGAACCTCAGGTGGGGGAAGGGAGGCAAAAATGGAGTCTGAGTAAGGAACAGCCTTTAACTCAGCTTACAAAATAAATGATGACTGACTAGCTTCTCTATATCTAATATTTTCAAATAACAATTAACCCTTCACAGATTTTGAACTCCTCTCTAATTACTCTCCTCATTAACTCCACAGACATATAAGGTAAGGGAGGGAAGGTAGGAAATGATATTGGGAAGGAAGATATAAAGGGTTTATCCAAAATAATAATTTCTTAAGTAAATATATCAAAGCTAGGCTAAATTTCAATACTACAGCTAGGTAAGGAGGCAGCTCGGCTGATCAGACAACCTCCTTCCATGGGAGACCCTAATCAACTGTCTTTTCCTCAAGATTGCAAACTCCTAACAGCTTTTGGAACTCAGCCAAAGCTTGAAAAAACTATATGACCCCTTCTCTATACTACATAGTATACCACCAACCCCTCCCCCTTCCTCCCAGGGCCCAAAGGGATGTAATATGGAGAGGTCAGGGAGAGGTCCAGAGAAATCAGCTAGGTCCAAATGCCCCAAAAGACAGAAGCACAGGCCAAGGCAGAGCCAAAAGCAGAGCTAACAGGCAAAGCCAAAGCCAGAAGGCAAAAGCCCCGTCAGTTAGAACTTTAGCACTATTTATAGCCTCAGGCTCCCACTGACTTTCTGAAAAGTCTAAATTCCTAACTGTTTTTCTGTTACAGTTTGAAATTGCAGAAGCCAAAGCTTCTGTAGCATCCTTGCATTACAACATTGATATAATAGAGACATGAATTATGGCATTTTCATGATGGATGACACTAACTGATTCATTAAGAATTGGAGTTCATTTGAATAGGTATAATTTTTTTTTGGAAAATTTTATTTAATTAATTTAGAATATTTTCCCAGGGATACAAGATTCATGTTATTACCCTGCCCTCCTCCTTCAACCCTTCCATAGCCAACACACAATTCCACTGGGTTTTACATGTGTCATTAATCAAGACCTATTTCCATATCATTGTTATTTGCACTAGCGTGATTGTTTAGAGTTTATATCCCCAATCATATCCCCATCAACCCATGTGATCAAGCAGTTTTTCTTTTGTATTTCTGCTCCCACTGTTCTTCCTCTGAATGTGGATAGTGTTCCTTCTCATAAGTCCCTCAGAATTGTCCTGGATCATTGAATTGCTGCTAGTAGAGAAGCCCATTACATTGGATTGTACCAGAGTGTATCCATCTCTGTGTATAAGGTTCTCCAGGTTCTGCTCCTTTCCCTCTGCATCAATTCCTGGAGGTTGTTCCAGTTCACAAGGAATTCTTATAGTTCATTATTCTTTTCAGCACAATAGTATTCCATCTAGGTATAATTTCTTGCTGGAAGAATAACAATACTTTTTTTGCATCTTGGTTGTTAAGGAGTTTTTTCTCATGAAATTATTTTTCATATATTCTGTACCATAGCCACAACTATGCATTTCATTGACTTCAGGAATTACTGGTTGAATAAACTGAGGAAAAATGCCTTGAGAACAGAAGACTTAAAATGAAATTACAGTTATCTCTAAAACTGAAAAACATTCATATGGAATCTGGTTGACTACTTTAAAAAATTAATGATAATTTTTCAATTGTATTTCTGGAGGTACTTAGTGTGCATTTCCCCAACTCACTTTTTAAAATGTTTTATTTGTTTTTTTTCTCTCAATAATATAAAAAACAGTTTTTAACATTATTTTAATGACTTTTGGATTCCAAATGCATTCCTTCCTCTCCTCTCTTCTTGAGAAAACAATAATTTAATATAGATTATATATTTGAAGTCATGAAAACATCTTACCATATTGGCCATATTGCAAAAGAAAACAACAGACAAAATAAAGAAAAAAACCATAAAAAACATTTTAAAATATGCTTTGAACAAGATTCAAACCTCTTCACTTCTTTCTTTGGAAATGGATGGAATTTTTCATTATAAATTCTTCAGAATTATCTAATATCATTATATTATTGAGAATAACTAAGATATTTACAGCTGACCATCATACAATATTGCTATTAATGTGTACAATGATCTCCTGGCTCTGTTCATTTCACTTTGCATCAATTAATATGAGCCTTTCCAGGTTTTTCTGAAACATAGATACTTTCTTTTGAAATATACTTTGGAAGACTATTTAAGTTACATAAAAGTAATAATTTAGTTTCAGAGATCCCCTCCAGATCAGAGATTCTGTTTTGTTTTTGTTTTGTTGTGTCTTCTGCAACATCTTACACAGTTGTCTAAATACAGTAGCTACTGTTAAAAGTAATAGCTAGTGTGGAGGTAGTCAGCCAAAGAGTAGATGAGTCTGCTAGTGTAGATTGGATATAGGATTCCTGAAAAGGAATTGCTTTGGTAGCTCTTACCATTCTTTTGCCTTAGAAAGAATACTCACTATCATATTTGAGATATGTGAGATTCATATTGCAGAGAGGGGTTCAGGCTACATCACAGAATTCCATGGTATCCCCCAGAACTCTAAGAGAGGGGGCAGTTAAAGGCAGTTGGAGCTCTGGTATAAGAAGGCAGGCCACCCTGCTTGCTGGTCTTAGGGGTCTTGGGTCTTGAATCTTAGCAGAGGGATAATACGGGTGATTCTGAGCTGAGCCATTCAGTTCTTGACTGCCAACCTGTTTTACATTGGTTAGACATTCAACAACATCACAGTCTACCTTAGTTTAGTTATCTTGATATAGAAGAAGAATATTTATAGGGTTAGAGAGCAGATCAGCCATGCATAATACCTTACCCCCTTTGGGGGGAGGGGCTTTTTTGACATAACTGAGGGTTTCCCTGACCTTATCAATCCTTATCCATCTCCCATCCTTCCCATTCCCACCTATTAAACCTTTATCAATTGGGAATAGAGCCTAGATATATATTTTTGGGATATACTCACAACATCCTTAAGCAAAGTTCCTCCTACATGTACTCCTGAAGTTAATCCTAATTCTCTGAGCCAGTGAGCTTCTAAGACATCAAGCATCTCCAATACAATCCTGTGGGGAAATAATTTATAGAAAGTGATCATCTTTAGGAGTCTAGTCTTTCCTAACTTACTGTCTTGGCGCAGGAGTTAACAAGTCTGTTTGTCCACCATTATCAGATTGTAACTGACTTTTCAACTGCCTAGTGGGAAGGGGGAAATGAAGGGAGCACTTTCCCATGATCCTGCCCCTCCTGTCCAGTCAAGTCTGCTTGTGGGTGTGTCCCTCCATAGACCAAATGATCAGGGAGACTTGATTGCTACAGACCCCGTCATCTTACAGTTTCCCAAATACAACAGTTGGCTATTATAGATTGGATATAGGATCCCTGAAAAGGAATTGCCTTGGTAGATCTTACCATTCTTTTTCCTTAGAATGAATACTCACTATCATATTTGAGACAAATGGCAAGGGTATTTTGTTTGTTTGCTTTATAGGAGAGGCCAGCTACGTGGCTCAAGGAATAGAGAGCCAAACTCAGAAAGTAGATCTCCTGCATTCCAAACTGAACTCATACACTTCCTAGCAATGAGACTCTGGGAAAGTCATTTAACATCAATTGTCTTGCCTTTAGGGACTTTCTGCCTTAGAGCTGATGCTCTATTGATTCTAAGGTAGAAGGTAAGGTGTATTTTATTTTTAAAGGAATTATCTTGGGATGAGGGAAGGGGAAAGAGTGGTTCACTCTGTATCTCATTGGCCATAGAATGAATAAATGAACTATAAAAGATCAAAATATCTGGCATTTTGTTTGTTTTCAGTAGCTGTGTCCCAAAGGGCTTATAACTGCATGTGTCTAGAGCAGTGGTAGCTGGCTACAATATCAACATTGGGATCTGAGATGTACAATGAGAACAGACAAGATAAATCAAGAGACTACTTAACAGAGCCTATCAAATGTAGGCTAGAATGGAGTCCTAACTAAAGATTGTACAAAGATACTAACTTTCAGAGCCTAGTAGATTTATAGATAAATGGAGGCTCATGTGGAATCTTTGAATGGAGAAAATGATTTGCTGTAATTAGAAGTTTGGACTCATCTTTTAGTCTTCTGTTTTCTTGACATGTTTACCTCACTGTGTGCTAAGTAGAATACAATTATGTCCTTGTTCTTTGTGTCTGTAAGAGGAGAGTATATCTCCAGTTTGGGAGAAATAATTTTTGTAATATCTTGTCTTATTACATTTTCTAATAAATATTCTATCTAAAGGGTATTTAGAATAGAAAGCCAACTGGCTGACAATGAAGAGGAAACTCACCTATGGGTGCTTGTGTATAAAAATACCAGAAAGGTTAGCCCAGGAGGGTTGCCTACCCTGAGGAAAGAAATAGATGCTTAATGAGAATTCTCTCTATCAATGCAAGAGAAAGTTTGAGATTTAGCCCAGAATGTTTCCCTACAGTTAATTTTTTAAAGTATTGAAATACCCAAGTTGTTACATAGGTGGGAAAGTTCCAATAGATTGGGACCAGTTGAAGATGTTTGAGATGGATGAGATGTGACCTGTAAGAAATTTTCAAAAGCCTTGGGAGAAAATGGAAACAACAGTATCAGCAGAACTCTAGTAAGAGGAAAAGAAAAAAAAAACTCTCTTTTTATGACTAAAGATGTTAGGATAGGATTGAGCTTGATGCTGAGAAATTTAAAGGAAAAAATGAAGAAGTGGAAAGAGACATATATGAGAAAACTTCTATCATCTTTGTGCAATAGTTTAGTTGTTTCATTGTCATGATTCATGTTTTTTGTTTGTAGCTTAAAGGAGAGGACTGATTGAGCTTGATGCCATAGTGTTCAATTCAAGAACTAAAGAAAAAATATAATTAGGATCATGAAATTATTTCCTTTCTTGAAATACAAGTAAGTAATATACATTGGAAGATCTTGCACTCTATTATTCCTTATGTCATGTACTGATAGCTAGGGAAACATCTTATTGTTAATAACTTAATGCTGAAAGGTATTATAGACCTCATGTAATTTACTTCCTTTTTAAAAAGAATAGACAATTGAGGTGTAGAGAAAACAAGTTACTTGACATAATTCATAATAGTAAGAAGGGGAAGATTCAAGAGTCAAACTTAGGCCTTGACTCTAAGTTTAGTAGTATCTCAAATATCAGTCAGGCAAAGTCAAGATGGTGACTTAGAAACAGCAAAAATTGATTCCTTTGTGAATATCATTTTTTAAATTTTTCAAAATTTAATGAATCAATTTAGAATATTTCCATACTTACATAATTCATGTGTTTCCCTCCCCCATCCCAGAGTCAGTGAGCAATTCCACTGGGTTTTACATGCATCATTGTTCAGAACCTATTTCCATATTATTACTATTTGTAATAGAGTGATCATTTAAAGTCAACATCTCCAGTCACATCCCCATCAAACCATGTGATCAATCATATGTTGTTGTTGGGTTTTTTTTCTGCTTTTCTACTCCCACAGTTCCTCCTCTGGATGTGGATAGTGATCTTTCTCATAAGTCCCTCAGAATTGTCCTGGATCATTGCATTACTGCTAGTAGAGAAGTCTATTACATTTGATTGTGCCACAACATATCAGTCTCTGTGTAAAATGTTCTCCTGGTTCTACTACTTTCACTCTGAATCAATTCCTGGAGTTATTTCCAGTTGTGAATACCCTTCTACACCAATCAAAAACAAAGCACTTCAAGGGGGACAGAAAACCAAATCCAACAAAAAGACAATGCTGCAGGACCCTCAGTTCAACTTAAAAGGTATGTAGAGAAGATTGAATTCTTGAGTATAAGGAAAATAAAGAAAGAAGGTCCCAATGTACCCCCATCACCTACTGTGATGAGACTCAGACAGTTGGTGGGATTTCAGGGCGAGGGCTTCAACTGGGACAGAATACCTTGCTACCACAACTACTTGAAACTCAGGGTTCTGACTACTTCTGACAAGGATGCAGTGGGTGGAGAGGAGCAGGGGAAAGGGCAGGCTGGTCGCAGCCTTCGGCCACCATATCACCATCATAGGCCTCAGATTTGGGAAGTTTTGAGCTCAGGGCATATTTAGCTCTGTAGATCAGATCTAATGGCCTAATCCAGTATACCAGCAGAGGAGAGAAGCCTTTAGAGGGCAGAAAAGTTTAAACTCAAAGAGCCAGCCAACAGGGGAGCAAGTGTACAGCCCACAAGGAGAGGGGAAAAGAAAAAAAAATAGAATAAACAATGGAAGAAAAAAAAGTAACTGCAATTGAAAGCTTCTATTTAGAAAAACCACAAAGAACAGATGGAACAGAGGTGGACCAAGGAACATTAAGCAATACCTCAGAAACTCTAGGGAACTGTATTCAGGCTCTGTAAGAAATCATTACTAGTCAAACTTACAGGAAGTCACTTACAAGACTTGTTCTGGATGAAGTGTGTAGATAGGTTGTGATCCACATCCCTGGATTCAGAATCATTAATGATATTATAGACACATTCATCTGTCTAAGCAAAATGAAACCATAGTCATATAAGAAGGGATGCTAGGGAAAAATGTACATATACATCACATAATTTTGGTTTTAATAATTATTAAACCGAAATAAAGGATCCAGAAGTTTATTCAGATATTCATGAAGATCAAATGATCACAAAGAAAGAAGTAAAATTTTCATAAAAGTATGATGCTTATATCTGGATGGAGTCATTTTTAATTGTGAGATATACTATAGAACAGAACATATTATTTTGACTTAAAAGAATTTGCTTGCTCACATTGAAGAGAACTCATGATATCATCCCTCTAACACTCAAAGCATGCAAATGTGAACTACTCAAGGACAAATCCATTTACACATATCCAACACAGAACTTTTCAGTTAAGTCACAAAAAGCAATAAAGCCACATGCAATTAAAAATTAATTCTTTAGTGTTGTTAACTTAAGGGTCATTCAAATAATTTTTATGGATCTATAAATAATGTATTCCTTACTAATTAGCTGCCTCTACATTACCTTCACATCTCCTAGTTAACAACCAGCAGCAGATCTTTTGGGTAATTTAAACTCCTATTTGTTAGTTTAAAAAAAAAGTCAATTATAGAGATTTGTTTTAGGAGACATTCAGGACTCTTCAAACCAGCCTTATTTGTGAATAAAAATATTTATTTCTATATTGATGAAAAGAATAGCATGCGAATGGAACAATTCTGTCCTGAACCAATCAGTACTCAGAGACCTAAATTTGACCAGAAAGAGGTGCTCATTATGGGTGTCTATTGAACAAATACAAATCAGAAACAGGATCAGTTTTTTTGATGAAATGAAGCTTCAGTTTGTCTTATTACAATATCTTCACATGTCAGTCAAACTGTTTCCTTCCTCTTTCCTTTCTTCCTTCCTTCCTTCTTTCCCTCCCACTTTTTCCAGTCTCCTTTCCAGTCTTCTTTCCTATCTCTTTCCACCCTCTAAATTGTACTATTCTTCATTTTTCATCTATTAGATATTTTAATCAATCCTAATTCAATGCCTTTTTCCATTGTAGTAAGGATTCATTTATGATTTAGGATAAAGTATGATCTTTTTCTTTATCACTATATTATATATAGGTTTCATGACTTGATCTCTTTGAGATGGCTAATCTCAAAGAGATCAAGTCATGAAACCCAAATGAACTATAGTTCAGGGTACAAAAAGAACTGGAAAATGTGATTGCTAAGTCTTCATCAATGATTCTTCTCTCTCTGTCTTTGCCTTTCCTTCTGTCTATTTATTTCTTGGGCTAGGGAAGCAGATTGTACAGATATTTTCACACCCTGAAATTGACCTACAAATTCACATACCATCACTGGAAAGGGCAGATGTGTAGGGTGTGTGGAGAAAAGGAAATCTGAATAAGAAACACATGAAGGGGTTATGTCTGTCTTTGATGCTATATAGCTATTGAGGTCTTCCAATAATGTCAATGTACTGTTTCAACCAAGCTTTCTCCATCCTGTATTTATAAATTATATTCAATATTCCATGAAAGATTAACTATTTTATCCAGTGTTGGCCCACCATTTATTTGTATGTACTTCTAAGAATGATAAGAAGACACAGCTCAAATGAACAATATACCAAAAGATATATCTCTTTGCATCAATATGCCAAAAGTATTATTCTGTTAAAATTCATGTTTCCATATTTAGCAAATGGAAGTTCATTTTATACCATATAGAAATGGAAAAATATAGTTAAAACCATTTGATACTTATAGAAACATTATTTTTTCTTACATTATAGTTTTAATTTTTTTTAATATGTGTCATTACACAAGAGGGTAAAATACAACAATTAGGCACATATAATTGAAAACCATGAATGCCAAGATCCGAAGAGATTTTATAAGATTCTAAAGGCAGGACACAGTCTTTTGTGGTCAATATCAAGACACTATAGCTAATAGTCCCACTTGAAAAAAGAAACAGTTTCATTTAAGAAAAATTACAACACATTCACACACATAGTTATGGGTATATGCAATTACTTTTTTTTTAAGATTTAAATATATTTTTTTAGAAAAATTTTCCATGGTTACATGATTAATGTTTTTACTTTCCCCTTCACCCTCCACTTCACCTTCCCCCATATCCAAGCACATTTCTACTGTTTTTAACATGTGTCATTAATCAAGACTTATTTACATATTATTGATAGTTGCATTGGTGTGGTCCTTTTGAGTCTACATCCACAATCAACCCATGTGTTCAAGCACTTGTTTTTCTTCTGTTTTCCACTCCTGTAGTTCTTCCTCTGAATGTGGGTAGCTCTCTTTTCTATAAATCCCTCATATTGTCCTGGGTCATCGCATTGCTGCTAATACAGAAGTCCATTACATTCAATTTTACTACAGTGTATCAGTCTCTGTGTATAATGTTCTTCTGGCTCTGCTCCTTTCACTCTGCATCAATTCCTGGAGGTCTTTCCAGTTCACATGGAATTCCACAAGTTTATTATTCCTTTGACCACAATAGTATTCCATCACTAGTATATACCACAATTTGTTCATCCATTAGCCAATTGAAGGGCATACCCTCATTTTTCAATTTCTTCCCACCACAAAAAGAGCAGCTATAAATATATGGTACACGTCTTTTTATCTATGATCACTTTGGGGTACAAACCAAGCAATGCTATTGCTGGCTCAAAGGGCAGGCAGTCTTTTAGAGCTCCTTGGGCATACTTCCAAATTGCCATCCAGAATGGTTGGATCAGTTCACAACTCTTCCAGCAATGCATTAATATCCCAATATTGCCACATCCCCTCCAACATTCATTACTCTCCCTTTCTTTCATTTTAGCCAATCAGCTAGGTGTGAGGTGGTACCTCAGAGTTGTTTTGATTTGCATTTCACTAATTATTAGAGATTTAGAACACTTTCTCATGTGCTTATTGATACTTTTGATTTTTTTTACCTGAAAATTGCCTATTCATGTCCCTTGCCCATTTATCAATTGGAGAATTGCTTGATTTTTTATACAATTGATTTAACTCCTTGTATATTTGAGTAATTAGACCTCTGTCAGAGTTTTTTGTTATGAAGATTTTCCCCAAATTTGTTTTTTTCCCTTCTGATTTTGGTTGCATTGTTTTTGTTTGTACAAAACCTTTTTAATTTAATGTAATCAAAATTATTTATTTTACATTTTCTAATTTTTTCTAACTCTTGCTTGGTTTTAAAAGTTTCCCTTTCCTATAGCTGTGACAAGTATACTATTCTGTGTTCACTTAATTTACTTAGTTACCTTCTTTATATTCAGGTCATTCACCCATTCTGAATTTATCTTGGTGTAGGGTGTGAGATGTTGATCTAAACCTAATATCTTCCATATTATTTTCAAATTTTCCCAACAGTTTTTGTCAAACAGTGGATTTTTGTTCCCAAAATTGGCCTCCTCTTTAGGTTTACCATACACTGCCTTGCTGACATCATTTACCCCAAGTCAATTCCACTGTCTCCTTTCTGTCTCTTAGCCAGTAATATATCTTTTAGAGGACTGCTGCTTTATAGTATACTTTAATATCTGGTACTGCTAGGTCACCTTCCTTCACATTTTTTTCATTATATCCCTTGATATTCTTGATCTTTTGTTCTATAAAATGAACTCAGTAATATTTTTTTCTAATTCAGTAAAAATTTTTTTAATAGTTTGATAGGCATGGCACTAAATAGGTAAATTAATTTGGGTAGAATGGTCATTTTTATTATGTTAGCTCATCCTACCCATGAGCATTCAATGTTTTCCCAATTGTTTAGATCTAGTTTTAATTGTTTGGAAAGTATTTTGTAATTGTGTTCATATAATTCCTGTGTTTGTTTTGGTAGATAGATTCCTAAGTATTTTATATTGTCTAGGGTGATTTTAAATGCTGTTTCTCTTTCTACCTCTTGCTACTGTGATGTGTTGGAGATATATAGAAATGCTGATGACTTATGTGCATTTATTTTGTATCCTGCAACTTTGCTAATGTTGTTGATTATTTCTACTAGCTTTTTAGTTGATTTTCTAGGATTTTTTAAGTAGACCATCATATCATCTGCAAAGAGTGATAGCTTGGTTTCCTCATTGCCTACTTTAATACCTTCAATTTATTTTTCTTCTCTAATTGCTTCTGATAGTGTTTCTAGTACAATGTTAAATAATGGAGGTGATAATGTCCATTCTTGTTTCAGGCCTGATCTTACTGGGAAGGCTTCTAATTTATCCCCATTGCATATGATGCTTGTTGATGGTTTGAGATATATAATGTTTATTATTTTTGGAGAGGTCCTTCTATTCCTATACTTTCTAGTGTTTTCAATAGGAATGAATGTTATATTTTGTCAAAGGCTTTTTCAGCATCTATTGAGATGATCATGTGGTTTTTGTTGGTTTGCTTGTTGATATGGTCAATTATGTGAATGGTTTTCCTGATTTTGAACCATCCTTGCATTCCTGGTATAAATCCCACCTGATCATAATGAATGACCCTCATGATTACTTGCTGGAGTCTATCTGCTAATATTCTGTTTAAGATTTTTGCATCTATGTTCATTAAGGAGATTGGTCTGTAGTTTTCTCTGTTTTTCATCTACCTGGCTTTGGGATCTTTACCATATTTGTATCATAAAAGGAGTTTGGTAGAACTCCTTCTTTTCTTATTATGTCAAATATTTTGTATAGTATTGGAATTAGTTTGTCTTTGAACATTTGACAGAATTCACTTCTGAATCCATCTGGTCCTGGGAATTTTTTCTTAGGGAGCTCTTTGATGGCTTGTTCAATTTCTTTTTCTGGTATAGGATTATTTAAGTATTTTATTTCTTTTACTGTTAGTCTAGGCAATTTATATTTTTTATTCATATTCATCTGTCTCACCTAGATTGCTATATTTATTGTCATATAATTGGGCAAAATAGTTTTTAATGATTGCCTTGATTTCCTCTAATTTAGAGGTGAGGTCTTCCTTTTCATCCTTGATACTGATAATTTGGTTTTCTTCTTTCCTTTTTATAATCTCTAATTTGGTCTTTAGCTGGGGATTTTTAATTTGCTCACTTTCTAGTTTTTTAAGTTGCATGCCCAGTTCATTGATCTTTGCCTCTCTAATTTATTAATACATGCACTCAAGGATATAAATTTCCCCCTGAGTACTGCCTTAGCTGCATCCCACAGAGTTTGGTAGGATGTCTCATCATCGTCATTCTCTTCAGTGAAATTATTGATTTTTCTATGATTTCTTCTTTAACTAACTGGTTTTGGAGAACCATATTATTTAATTTCAAATTAGGTTTTGCCTGTCCATGTGCACTTACTAATTATTATTTTTATTGCATTATGATCTGAGAAAGTTACATTTATTATTTCTGCTCTTTTGCATTTGTTTGCAATGTTTCTATGCCCTATTACATGGTCAATCTTTGTGAATGTACCACGTGCAGCTGAAAAGAAGGTGTATTCCTTTTTGTCCCTATTTATTTTTCTCCACATATTTATTCAAATTAATTTTTCTAGGATTTCATTCACCTCTCATGTCTTTATTATTTATTTTTGTTTGATTTATCTAGATCTAAAAGAGGAATATTTAGATCTCCCACTAGTATGGTTTTATTAGCTATTTCCTTCTTGAGCTTTGCCAGTTTCTCCTTTGCAAATTTGGATGCTATACCATTAGGGACATATATGTTGAGTACTATTATTACCTCATTGTCTATACTGCAATTTATCAGGATGTTATTACCTTCCCTTTCTCTTTTAATCATATATATTTTTATTTTGTCTTCTTCAGAAATCATGGTTGTCACTCCTGCCTTCTTTTTCTCAGTTGAAGCCCAAAAGATTTTGCTCAAGCCCTTTACCTTAAACCTGTGTATGTCCACCTACCTCATATGTGTTTCTTATAGACAACATATGGTAGGATTTTGGTTTCTAATCCACTCTGCTATTTGCTTTCATTTTATGGGCAGGTTCATTCCATTCACATTCAGAGTTATAATTATCAGTTGTGTATCCTCCAACATTTTGGTATCCTCTCCTAGTTCTACCTCTTCTTCTGATGCTATTTCCTTTTAAACCAGTGGTTTGTTTTAAACCAGTTCCCCTTGTACTCTCCCTTCATTTACTTCCCTTTCCACACCATCCCTTATTATTCGCCTAATTTTATTTTTAAGGCCTAATGAATTCCCATCCTCCCTCTCCTCCCCTCACTTTTTTGACCTTCACACTCCCCTGCTCCCCATGGTTTATCCCTTCTGACTTTCTCATGAGGGTTAGATAGAATTCTATATCCCATTCACCCCTACTCCCCCTTATCTTCTTAGACCATTTAGCATTGCAACCTCTCCCTATGAATAATTCCTCTAATTACTATAATAATGAATACAGTTTTTGAAAATTACACACAACATTTCTCCATACAGGAATAACAAATAATTTCATATTATTGAAGCCCTTAAAGGGGCAAATTTAGAAAATTAATGTTTTCTTTCTTTCCCCTCTGTTTTTATTTAAATTTTCATGTTTCTCTTGGTTTTTGTGGTTAAATATTGAACTTTTTATTTAGTCTTTGTCTTTTCTGTGCAAATACTTGGAAATCTTCTATCTTGTTGAATGCCCATACTTTCCCCTGAATGTATATAGTCAATTTTGATAGGTAGGTAATCCTTGGTTGTAGACCCAGTTCTCTTGCCTTTTTGAATATCATATTCCAAGACTACTTGGAGTCTTTTCGTGTGGAGGATGCCAGATCCTGTGTGATTCTGATTGGTGCCCCTTGATATCTGAATTGTTTCTTTCTGGCTTCTTTTAAATTTTTTCTTTTACTTGGAAGCTCTTGAGTTTGGCTATTATATTCCTGGGAGTTGTCTTTTCAGGGTTTAGTGTAGAGGGTGATCTATGGATCCTTTCAATGTCTATATTGTACTCTTGTTGAACAACTTCAGAGCAGTTTTGTTGGATAATTTCTTGTAGTATGGAGTCCAAATTTCTATTAATTTCTGCTTTTTGAGGAAGACCAGTGATTCCCAAATTATCTCTTCTAGACCTCTTTTCTTGATATGTCAATTTCTCAGTGAGATATTTCATGTCTCCTATTTTATCAGTCTTTTGACTTTGCTTTATTTGTTCTTGCTGTCTTGAGAGATCATTGGCTTCTACTTGCCCAATTATGGTCTTTAGATACTGGTTTTCTGCTATAATGTTTTCATTTTCTTTTTTGATTTGGTCTATTGTGTTTTCCAGCTGTTTATTTTTTGTCTCCAATTTGCTTATCAATTCTTTTGATTTTGGGGCATCTTTCTCCAATTGGGAGTTTCTGTCTTTTAACTTCTTAATTTCCTTTTGAGGTATTTTGCACTTCTCTCTCCAAATTCCTTCCATCTTTCTCATGATCTCAGATTTGAACTCTTCAAGAACTTGTGACCAATTTTCATTTTGGGGGGAAGGTTTGGATGTGATTACTTATTTGTTCTCCTCTGATTTTTGCTCTGTTGTCTGGATTTATTTTCTGTGTAAAAGTTGTCAAGTGTTAAATATTTCTTCTTGATCTTTCTCTTTTTGAGGTTCTTGTTTCTGGCTTGCCATTATTATTATTTCTTTCTCAGTCAGAAGTCTGGGTGAGGCAGACAGGCTCTCTGCCTATCCTATTGAGCTGTGGAGCAGGTTTCATCTGAGTCATAGCACTGTGCATCTCTCAGCCTTATCCTCACGCCCAGGGTTGGTCTGAACTCTTTAGGCTCCAGAGGTCTCAAGTCTAGTTCTTCTCAGGGTCAAAACACTTGGTGTTCCCCTTGCTTGTTCCTTTGTCTGAAGCTCCTTTAACTGTGTCAGTATGCTGCTTCCACAGTCATGCACCACTCTGCACTGGGTCCACACCCAAGGTCCTTTCATGAGTTATATGTCTGTGCCTGTTCTCTAGGTCTGTGTTCAAAGTCCGGTTCTTTAACCTTTTGGGGTCTTAAGTCTTGCTGCTCTCAGGAGCAGACCCTGGTAATGCCAGATAGCTGCTAAGAACTTAATGAATGCCCAAAACTTGTTCTAACACTAGTGTGCTGGATTTGGCACTGTAGGTTGTTTGGGGAGGAGGGGGTTGTTCAGCTTGTGTTTTAGTGAGAACCATTTCATCCCCTTATAGCATGAAAATGCCCTGATCCCACATACCTTCAATGCTGCGCCCTGTTGTGGGGGTCCCTTCATTTGTCTGGATTTGTTTTTATGTCATTTTGAGGAGTCCTATCTGAATGTGTTAAGAGAGGTTAAGCAAGCTGCTTGTACTCTGCTGCCATTTTAACTCAGAAGTCTTCAATGCAATCAATTTATTATTGATAAGGCAGCTGAGCCTTAATCATCTAACAAGAATATTCATCAATATTTCATCATCAACATCTCCCAAAAACTATAACAGCTTCTGAGCCAGAGGAGACTCTCAAAGTCCCTGGACTCAGCACCTAGGCCAAATCTCTTTTTATATATCATCCTAATTAATTATACTTACTATAGTTTAAAATCTCAATAGGATTCACCAATTTTTCTCTCTCCCATCTTTCAGTTTCCCTTTCCTTCAATGTATCAAAAAAACCCTGTTAAATCTACAAGCCTCTTATAGCCTTTACTTATTGACATGGTAATCTACCTTGTTGAGGTCAAAGTCATCATCTCTTTGTTAATATAGTCAGAGCTTTGAATCAAGCCTAGCTGATCCAATCACTTCAAGACCAAGCTTATGCTTGGATTGTAAACACTATTAATGTCCCAGAAAGTCAAGGTCAACTTTCTAGTTCATCAAGGCCAACTGATTCCAAGAGGACTGTTGCTAGAGCATTTGGCCTTTCACAGAATTCCATCCCCTTTCAGTGGAGCTTTTGTCAGGCAGTTGTTGAAAATAATCCATAGGGAGCACTAATATTCAACAAAGTTATGTAGGGTAGAGGATTATATCACCCCCTGCCAGCTGGCTAGGTTCCTTGTTCCATGGTTGATAAACTGTTGTTTGCAAATACAAGATGGCTGTCATCCTGCCAGGCATAAAAATCAGAAAGAGATAAAATAAAGGTTGTACAAAAATATTCATAGCTACACTTTTTGTGGTGGCAAAAATTGAAAACTGAGAGGGTTTCTCTTGATTAGGGAATGACTGAACAAATTGTGGTGTCTGATGGTAATGGAATACTATTGTGCTGGAAGGAATAATTAAGTGGAACATTTCTATGTGAACTGCAAAGACTTCCAGGAATTGATGCAGTGTGAAATGAGAAGAACCAGGAGAACATTCTACACAAAAACTTAAACCTCATGGCACACTCATATGTAATAAGCTTTACTACTAATGGCAATGCAATGATCCAGGACAATCCCCAGGAACTTAGGATAAACAATGCTATCCACATTAAAAGAAAGACATGTGGGAAAAGATACACATAATTTATCATGTTTTATAGATATGGAATGTGGTATTTTTTAAAAAAGATTACTCAATTACAAAAATGAATGACAAGAAAATATGTACTGAGCAATAATAACTGTAAAGTCCAGTGGAATTACTTGATGGCTCCAGGACAGGGAGGGAGAAGGCTAAAGAAAGAATGAGAATCATATAATAATGGAAAAAATATGAATAAACAAATTAATTAATTGACTAATTCATTAATGATGAATAAATAGATGAATGAATGAATATTGAATAAATATATGAAATAATAGATGGATACAAAATCAAATAGATAAATAAATACAAGAGTAAATTGATGATTAAGAAGATGATGAATGAGTGAATTGGTAGATAGGTCAATAGATAGATAGATAGGCAGTCAGAAACATACATAGGTTTAAAAAAAGGCTTTTATGTAGTAGAGTTGTGGGGTTGTTTTCTGTTTTTTTGTTTGTTTATTTGTTTCATTTTGTCCCAAATCTGACTCATAATAATTATGTGGCCTTAATAAAGTTAGCTAATTTCTAGGAACTTCACTTATTTTTTTCATTTAAAAAAGAAGTAACTTTCAGAGAAATGTTATTTCTTCATAAGTTAGTGAAGATATGGTGATTTGTAATAAGTTGGTCTATTTAAATAGAATGTGATAAAAGGGAAAATAGGAAATTCTCTGACACTAGAAACATTAAAGCCAGCATTGATGACTACTTTTGTAAACATTAGAGAAAGAATTTATGCATTTCACAGCTTCTAAAATGAAATGGTTTTCTAGTCTCCTTTCCAAGTCTAGCCTGAGATTCATCTGAGTATTTGCTTTTAAGAATAAAGAGAAGTGAAATATACTGGTAACCATTTTTTTAAACATAGGTCTAAAACTATGAGAATTTCTTGGTTAAGTTAAAAAAAAGGAAGTTGGAAATACATCCCCACCTCTTTTCTCTCTCATTGTTAATCTATACATTATACTACATCCAATCAAGCAAAAAAAAAGTAAGCAATCATTAATGTTTTAAGTAATTAAAGTAATTACATTAAATAATTGCTAAGACCTAAGTTTCTTCAAGAATGAAGTTTTGTTTGGTCATTTTCCTCACATCATAGATCATTCATTTTTCTAGGGCTCAGAGTTGGATATATTTAAGATAAAGTTTTGAATGTAAAGAGGAATGGGCTATAGCGAAAGAATGTGTTAACAAATGGCGAAATTGGGACCTACAAATGAGAAGGAAGAAAAATCATCCTTGACTTTATGAAATGTATACTGAGGGAGAGACTATATAAATGAAAATGTGTTCATAATACATGAAATAAATACGCAGTAATTATCCTGAATCCTCTTCTAGATAGCATCTTTGTTTCACTGATGTTGAGAACAGGAAGTTACTTTCTATAACATATTAATTTATTTCCCTTTTCTGACACTTTAAACAAAGAAACAAACACAAAAACCAAATATTCTGCTTCCAGCACAAGAAGAAAACTAATAGGTCACCATCGCATTATAGATCTTAACTCCAAAGCACAGTTAGTAACTTGTCATAGAGATAATAATCATTAGAAGTAGAATTTGAACCTTCACCTTCTCACTACAGTGACTATATTCTATCCACTGCCCATTACTATCCTGATGAAGACAGTATCTTTATTTAGTGGTAGAGAGAAGGCTAAGCCTCAGGTATTTTAATTATAAGACCACTACTTTAATTTAATATAATAGAGCATTAATAATATCAAGTAAGAAAATATATTTAAAATACTTTGGATAAACCTTAAAATGCTATAAAATATCAGTTACTACTATTACAGCACTACATATCCCTAAAGTTCAATGAACCTCCCACTGATTATTCAATGAGTTTTAGATTTCAAAAAAATTCACAACCTAATTCTATTCAACTTTTCCAGCTGTCTATATTTGTCTTGAATAATATGTAAACCTCAAATTCTTTCAAAATGTCTATTCATAATTCTCCAAATATGTTTCTAAACATTTTTTGTAACTAATAACATATCTAGATCTGTTAAATACTCCACACTTTACCCCCAATGTGGAAAAAATATGCATGATGTGAGGGATTATTTCAAATCCTATGTCCTCCCAAAAAGCTGTTCCACTGAGAAAGGAATTCTATTTCCCCCCCTGAATTCTCAGGGTTTAACATATATTTACATGTCACCTCTCCTTTATTCTTGTCACATTCTTTAATTATTCATATGAATATATCTGACCCTGACTTTTGCTAAGTGATTGGATACAGGGAATGTGCTTTATTCATTATTAATTTGTAATCCATCATAGCATTTAGCAAATCAAAAAGTATGAGCATTTGTTTAAATTTCTCTATTCAATTGTAAGATTCTTGAGGGCAAGGACTATTTTTATATGTACTTTTATTTGTATCATCATCTAGTGCTAGTAACTGGCTAATGAGTTCTTATTAGAAGGCAATGGTTAGTATTTGCAATTACAGGTTCATAAAGGCAAACATTTGCAGTCCTTGCTCTCTGTGACCTTATATTCTATCAGATTAAACAATATGTAGCGATTAAAAAATAATGAAGACATAATATCTATACAAAGTAAATTAATATTGGTAATTGTATGGAGATATAATAGCCACCATCATCAATAACTAGCATTTATATAGTAGTTTAAAGCATACAAAGTTCTTTAAATACATTAAATGATTTGATTCTTAAATAACTATATCAGGTGAGTGCTATTCTTGTCCCCATTTTATAGATGAAGAAACTGAGGCTGAGAGGTTAAGTGACTTGCCTGAGGTCTCACTGATAAGTGAGTCTGTGGCATTATGTGACTTCAGATCTTCCTGAATCTACTCTAATCACTGAGAATTTTAATTGCAGGAGTAATCAAGAAAAACCAAAAAGAAATCTTTCAAGGAATTTGGAATAGAATAGAAATAAATACAGAGGACATTTGAAAAATGATCATGGATAATTATAAGATGAGAAATAACAACAAAAACAAGATGAAAAATAACAACAAAAGCAACATGAGAAATAATGGCAAAAGAAAGTCAGTTTTTCTGAGCCATAGAGTTTTGAAGGAGGAAATATGTAGTAAATAGAAACTTATCTTGTCAGATTTGGTTTGAATAGGGCATCATATATTTATAAATTAAATTACTATATTAGTCATCTAGTCCCTCTGTGTATTAATTTTGGCAAAATTGGTATACTATTTTCTACCTCACAAATTCTTAGTAGAATTAAAATAGGTTATAATAAAAATCTACATTATAGAAATTAATAATAACATTAAATGTATATTAATTATATTTGAAATTAAAGATACCAATATATAATATTATAAAAGTGTTCTCTCATGAGGAAGAACTAAAAACTACCTATCAAAGTCTCGTGCCTTCAGTTCCAAGTACTCCTCAGGAACAGATTGTATTGAATTCAGTTGATGTTATATATGTTTTTTATGGAAACAATTACAAGATATGTATTGACATAAATTTAACTAATTTACTTTGGCCTGAGTAATTTGTATCCCTGTTTACTATAACTATGTGGCCAAGTATAAAGCACCATATTCTAATTATAACCATGATAGTGATATTATGCAAACAACAATGCTGGTGATGATGATGTTCGCTAAAAGTGAATAGAAGAACTATGAAATCTTGAATGTGTTTTGGAATCTGTTTTTCTATTTTTTCTTATAAATGCCAAATTTTTCTAACTTTAATCTTACTATTCATAATATATTGCTATATCCTTGAATCTAATATTCCAAGAGCTAAGTCCCTAACTTCATTTGAATGAAGGGAATGTCAATCACAAAAAGTCCAATTTTCCTATAACTTAAGGGGACATGGAGGCCCTTTTTCTTCTATATTGAATTTTCATTAATACAATATCTCTTACCTAAGGCAAGAAGTAACAAAGCATTTCTTTGTTAAGTTTAAGATTCCTTTACAGGTATTGATCTTTGGAAATTAAAGTAATATCAGAGTTTATTATAGTGAATCAGATGAGCCAACTTGATAAGGTCAGCCACCTCAATGGGAAGAGGAGGAATCTCTCTTGACTGACATACCAGAAAGAAGTTCTAGGAACATTACATAGTTGGGTATTCTAAGAAAAGCTGTTTGACATTCAGGTAAGACTAATCATGCAGTTTTCTGAGAATTAAGGAATGTTAATCATTTCTGGGACTCATCTGCCTCTTATAATGTTTGCTAGGGGATCAGTACTCCCAAGATCAAATCTCCTATAACTGCACAAGGACAGGCAAGGACAGAGACATATCATTTAGCAGACAGCACCAAATTAAGCTGGTTGGGGCTTTCAGACAACAAGGAGATGTTCCAGGGGCTAATGGTATGAGTGATAAGAACTTTCCTTTAAATTAACTCTGAGGGAAAACAGCATTTCTGAGTTGAACTCTAGGATGCAGAAATGTGGGTCAAACCATAATACAAAATGGGACTATGTATAGAATAGGGTAAAATAGGAGCAATTGTTAAATAATATGGAATACATTTACATTTTTCTCAGTGAACCTTTCTGACTTTTAAAATAATCTGATACTTTAAGAGGGGAAAATAATTTCAGTTCCTTTACAATTATCAGTGCAGTTTTATATGTAAAATCTTTGATGTTTGAACTTACTCTAAGTCTAAATTTCCCATCAAAAATATCAATTATATGTACATACATACACATGTATATATGTAATTATGTATACATGTGTATATAGTTACATGTACCTAAGTATATATGTATGTGTATATACATATGCATATCTCCTAGAAAGGAGTATAATAATATTGCTTTCTTAAAATTTACTTTTCCATTTAATTAGAAAAAAATTTATACCTTATTACTTTATCTGATGCTAATCTCCTCCAAAGGAGAATATCACTCCTATTTTATAATTTGGACTCAAATGTTTCAGCGCTAATCTTGATGAATAAAATCAGCATTACAATGACAAAACTTTTACTCTTCGCAGCTGGTTAGATATATTTGCAATGAAGGGAAAAATTAGGATCATAGTTATAACAGTTTCAAGACTGTTTCCTCAAGGGCACAGCCTCTCGTGATATAACAAAACAGAGGAAAAACAACCTTAGCACTGTTTGTTTTCATAAGTCATATTTAACAGCCAATTAAGAAGGAAAATTTCACATTTTTCATAGAATATCATAATCAGGCTCACAATTAACCAGGTAGAAAAAATTTCCATTCAGAGAGAAATAAAACTATGCCAAAAGTCAGTTAAGGGGTTCTACCATGGACCATTCCAAGGCCATTCCCTCAGGGATAGACATACACATCTAATTCTTTTTAGACTTCAGCAAATACCATTTGCTCCTTGAGTAGTGGACTGTGGGCTTTATGGAAATACAGAAAACCATCTAGTAATTAAAAATCTAAATAGTATGAAATTAGTTCCAAGAAATTTTTGAACAAATAATAAAATTTCATTCATCATAGTCTGGATATTTTTGAATTGAATATTTTTGATTTTCTTATGTTTCCCTAACAGTTATATTGACTTGTAAATTAAAAATAAACACTTTCTGGAGTTCATCAACTTACATATACAGTGAATACATAACATTTGACTCATAATAATGTCTTCAAATTAATGTATGCATACATGAACATTACATTATGATATATTATGACTTTAATCCACCATGATAGCCAAATAATTTCAGTAAAATATTCACTCTTTATTATAGAAGGTTTATACTTTCCACTCTATTGACAAGGTGTAGGTAAGGTGAACTTACTTTTTTAATTCTAGGTTCTCAAACTTTAGAATCTTACAACCTTTGGTCAGCAAAGCTGACAAAATGTCATAATGCAGCCTGAAAGCAAAGTCAAACCTGAACCTAAAAGGGACCTAAAAGATAAAAATATCTTAAAAGTCTTCTTGAATTTTTTTCAAACAAATTACTATCATCATTATTTTGTTTTATTACTTCTTCCTTCCTGCCTTCCTTTTTTCTTTTTACTTATTTAAAAACAAAATACATCACCTTAAATATTGAATAGCTTTCAAATGTTTATATTATCACATTCTTTTCAAAATTCAGTTTTTAATCAAATAGCATCCAGATTAAAAGAGAAGTTATTTAACTAGCAGCATTTCTGACCTGGGCTTTTAAATTTCACAATATAAAAAATAGAGACACAATAATAACATACAAAATTTCATCCACCTAAAACATGAAAGAAAACTTATTACTAGTCAGATGATGTTAATTAAGCTGAATGCATTTCCAAATTATCTTCCTAGAAAATCATTTATTTCATTACCTCTTACTTTTTATATTAACTACATCTAAAACCCAATATAGAATTATCCTGTATTGAGTAACTATATTCAATTAAAGAAAAATAATGAGAATAGTCAATATTATTATGATTCTTTCCATATAATTTCACAATTATTAAATAATATGATCCTTACACAACCCTGGGAGATGGGTAACATTAATATTTTCCTCTTTACAAATTCAAAAAGTGAGGTAAGCAGATAATAAAATAAGTTGCTTAAGATCACACAACGAATAAGCTTCTGAGCCCAGACTGTAATTCTAGGTTTTCCCTGCATTTTTCTGTGCATTTTTTCAATTTTTTTTGCATTTTTTACATTTTTGCATTTGCATTTCTCCAACTTTCCTTATTAATAATTTTTTGCATAAAATTGCCACAATTAATAGAAGGACACATGTTACCACATCATCACTTAGTTCCTGAAAAAAAACTCAAAGAAATCAAAACTGTATTTGCAACCAGAAAATCAAAATCTCAATTTTCCATGGCCCTTAGGTACCTGAACTTTAATAATTTAGAGCCAAGAGTCAAGAATTAGATCATTTTCAAAGCTTTGTGGTAACACTTTCACCTTTACATAAATATTTTTATTTACTTTCTTTTAGAAATCACCCCAAATCTCTATCAATTCCTTTTCTTTTGACAACAGAAATTCCAAATTTTTTGAAACTTTTCTTTATTAGTTTATGAAACTCCAAACTGATTCTTGACCCTGACAGCCTGGCTTCAATAAACTCCTTTGCTCACTCTTGTCCCAGACTGAACCATATACCTTGTTCAAGCACTCCTTGATTACTTTAGATGGGATTTATGGTTATAATCACATCTATGGTACCCTTTTTGTTCTTAGTTAATAATTTTGATCTAAGCTACTTCCTGGCACCCTAAACTTTGGCTATTGAATCTAGGCCTCTCAAGGTCAGTTTAGACTGTGGCTAGTGCAGGTTCCAAGTGAGTGATTGGGCATAAGCCTTCCTCCCTCTCCAATATCTAAGCATACTGCATCTTGTAGTTCAGTGGAAGTCACAGGACTGAGGTTCTATGAGGCTTCCCAGATTTAATCTCTACTTCAATTAAAGACCCTTGTTATAATTAACTTTGGTAAGTTTGTATTTTTTCAAGTGAACACCATTCATAGTCTAATTCCTTCCTCTCACTTTTCCCTTAGGATTTTCAGTTTCACCACCAGACAAATGATAGGAGAGGAACCAAGTAGCAATGTCAAATCATTATTCTCCCGCTTTGACACTCCAAACGTTACATAAGATTGGAATCCATTGATAGAGTTGTCTTCCAAAAGCAAAGTATTGTATTTCCTCATCATATCCCAGACAACCCAAAATACTAATTTTTACTCATAGTTTTCTTTTATAATGAAAAAAAATAAACAGCACCAATCAATTGCAATACTACTACTATTCTGGGTCCTTAAGAGCTTACAGATGCAAAGTTTTTTCCAATTTCTTTTACTGACTTTTGTTCTAATTTACCTAAACAACACTCTTATATAAGGCTTTATATAAGTTCCACTTCTGTCTATCCAAAAGCCATTTTTTGTTTTTGTTTACTTCCCTCACTCTGTCATTGTGAATATCTCTCCCCCTTTTCCAAAACAGAGTCTGAGCTTGATGGTGGGAGTGGAGCAGATAAACCCCTCTCGTGGATCTCTATATTTTTCTAATTCTCCTTTTCCATTTCCTAATTAAATTTCACTTATTTTAAGACATTCTCTGATTTAAAAGAACTCTTTTCTTTTCATGGTCAAGAAAGAGTTGATAAAATGCAATTATTCAGTACAAGATTTTTTTTTTTGATTTGTGAAACCATTTTTCTTAATTGCACTAAGATATTATTTCCATACTATTGTGCTGAAAGCAATGATGAACTGGAGGAATTCCATGTGAACTGGAATGACCTCCAATAAATGATGCAGAGTGAAGGAGCAGAATCAGTAGAACATTTTACACAGAGACAGATACGCTGTGGCACAATTGAATGTAATGAACTTCTCTACTAGTACCAATGAAATGATACAGGAAAATTCTGAGGGACTCAGGAGAAAGAACACTATCCATATGTAGAGAAAGAATTGTGGGAGTAGAAATGCAGAAGAAAAGCATTTGCTTGAACACATGGGTTGATGGGGATATGATTGGGGATGTAGACTCTAAATTATTACACTAGTGCAAATATTAATAATATAGAAATAGGTCTTGCTCAATGATACATATGAAACCCAGTTGAATTGATCTTTGGCTACAGCAGGGGGAAGGGAAAGAATATGAATCAAGTAACCATGGAAAAATATTCTAAATTAATTAATTAAATGAATTAAAAATATTTCTAACAATCTTCAAGAAAAGATCTTTCAAAGACTTAGTCTTATTTTTTCTTAAAATAAGTTCTAGAGAGTAGTATCTGAAATCCCTAAAATATGTCATCATTCTTTAAGCTTTTACTAAATGCTTTATCAGAAATGAAAAAAAAGAGTTGAATTCCTTAAACAATAAATGCCTCAAATCTGTTGATTTCAATGGACTCAATCTCAAACCTTTTTCCTAACCACAAATATATGCCCCCAGAAAAAGATGACAAGTGTTTAAGCTTAATCTGAAAACTTCAGAAATCTACTAAAATATTTTTATCCGTTATCAAAATTGGGAAATTATTTTTTTTCTTTTTGGTTATTGTTGTTCAGTCCTTTTTTAGTCATGTTTTATCCTTTTTTACCTCATTTGGGGTTTTCTTGGCAAAGACACTGGAGTGATTCATCATTTCCTAGTCCAGATCCTTTTACAGGTGAGGAAATTGATGTAAATAAGGTTAAGTGATTTGCCAGTGATCAAATAGTAAGAATTTGAGGCTCAATTTGAACTCTGGTCCTCCTGCTCCAGCGCTGATAATCTATCTACTTTGCCATCCAAGTTGCTAATTATATTTCAGTTTTAAATTTTAATCTCTCATTTAAATTTCTACAAAACAGCCAAAAGCTGTCCTTTCTTTGATTATCTAACTTAATCCTTGTAATCATAATCTATCTAGGTTTAAAAAGACAAAGTATTTTGAAAGTTCTCTTTTCAACCTAATCTCTCATTGAAAGCCCAAAGTGGGAATTGGTCCTGCTTCCTGTGACAGAGTGTAGCTTTAAATTACAGAAAATTGGGATAACTGCTTGAACTCTGAACTTTATCTTTCTCAGCATTCTAAACCGTTTGGTTGCAGCTTTTCAGCAATCTTTCTGTCTGATCGTGTTTTCCTAAGGGAAATCTTTTAAGGTAGGACAATCTACAAAAAAAACACAAAACACAATACAAGTCCCAACATTCTTCTGAATGTTTTACAAAAAAACAAAGACAGAGGAGGTCCTAGGTTCAAACCCAGCCTCAGCCACTTCCCAGCTGTGTGACCCTGGGCAAGTCACTTGACCCCCATTGCCCACCCTTACCACTCTTCCACCTATGAGACAATACACCGAAGTACAAGGGTTTAAAAAAAAATAACAGACAGAAAAATGACAATGAACACATAATTAGTAACCTTATTTCCTACTGACCAGATAATCTCAAAGCCTTTAAACTGCCATAATTAAAAGTCTTAATTTTAGGAAAAATCCATGCCCCATTTGCATTTTAAAATAATTCAAACCAAACTGAATTTCTTTAATAATCAAAAGTGACAAATTGAGGCTAAAATAGGTCATCAGCTGAAATGTCTTTCGGTTTTAAAACAAGTTTCACATAATTCAATAGATTCTACTGCACATTTGTTAGTCACTCACCAACCATAATTATTCTTTGCTAATTGGCATGTCACTCACAGCCCTCACCAATTTTGTCATTTGGAACACATTTTACACTCTTCTCCTACTTAAGTGGAGGTCTATCTATTGCCTCAAAAGGACTTCCCAGGAAACACCTTCCTGGAAAATCTGGAGGCTTAAATAGCTGCTTCAACAATGTAGGAACTTAACTTATCTCAGAAAAATTTGAAATTAATGGGGAGGCTGACCTTGGTCTGGCTTAGGTCGCCAAAAACACCAGAGTCAAATCTAAGATAACTGAGGAAACAAAGGTTCAAACTTCTAAACATATCAATTTATAAAGTAATGCTTGTCAATTTCATAACAAATTAATACCAGACCCCTTCAGAAAGGCACTGGGCTTTGAATATAGGAAAAGACATATTTTGATATATTAAAAGAAAACAATTAACAGGATATAAACAGGATACAAAATTACTTATTCTAATTTTTAATTGAAGGGAAGATTAAGAATTTTCTCCATTGAGAGGGGAATAAGTAAATTTTGTGAATTCAAAAGGGAGAAAGCAAGCAGATGGGCTTTCCCTGAGGGTAAACAGGATGTCACTCAATTCTCACAAATGAAAAGCAGATGAAATGTATAGAAAAATAAAACAAAGTCTCAAGATGGATTCGTTTTTACAAAATGGAGTCATTTTGGTTCACACAATTTTCTCGCCATATTCTCCTCCCCACATCTAGTCCTTGTGTTTCTAATCATCAATAGAAATTAAATTTTATTGATTATAGCATCATATTAAACATCCATGATCATGCTTTAGAATCACTGATGAGACAATTTTCTTGATTCTGTGAAATGCCTATGCACCACATTCATAACCCTCGATAAATACATTATCACATATTTATAAGATATAGTGAATTTAGCTGCATAATCTATCTCCTCTAAAGGGGAAGAAATTAAAAGACTGATTCTTTTTAATGGTTGGTAAATATCAGCTAATATTTGAGATTAAAGAAATATAAAGCATAATTTTACCAAGTTTTTCTCATTTGATATAATGCAAAAACAAATAATGTTACTTGCTTAAGTTTACAGTGAAATGTCATATTTTCCATTGAATAATGATGTAACACTAAGTTATTTTAATAATACAATGGTAATATATCAGCAATTAAAATGGCATGCATCAATTTATTCTTCTTTCCAAAATATATTTATTAAATTTCCAGGTGGGACAGTTTTAGAGCATTTTTGTCATACAATAGAGGGAATGGAACATTTATATAAGTTGCAATCACAAAGGAATTTACTATCTAATATGGGAAAAAGAAAAATACAAATAATTATCTATTTAACCTTTTTTTAAAAATGCAGAAATATATATTTTATAATAAATACAAGAGAAATTTTAATAAATTATATGGCACAAGAGATGAACATATTTCATGTATGTATATCCCCGGGAGGATGTTATTTCCTTCTATAGTAATAAGGAAGGTAGGAAGAAGGGTATTAGGACAGAATATGGTGAGTTCCATTTTGGACATATTGAGTTTAAGAGGTCTATTAGATATCTAGGTTGAGATATCTGAAAGGCATTTGGAGATGTTAGTTTGGAATTCAGCAGACCAATTTGAGTGGGATATGTAGATTTGATAATTATTAGTATAAAAATGATAATCAAGTCAATAGCACCTGGTAAGATCATCAAATGAAACAGTATAGAGGGATAAGATGCTGGGCAGAATCTTAAGGGACACCTACTATTAGAGAATGTGGTGTAGAAAAGGATCCAGCAAAGCAAATAGAGAAGTAATGGTCAGATAGGTAAGAGGAGGACCAGGGTAGAATAATGATCTGAAACCCTAGCAGGAAGAGAATATCAAAGGGAGAAAATGGTTGAAATTATTAAAAGCTGTAGAGAAGTCAGAGAGAATGAGCAGGGAGAACAGGATATTGGATTTAAAAGACTTAGGAGATCCTTAGTTACTTGGAAAGAGCAGTTTCAGGGGAAACATATGATCAAAAACCAGAAATGAGGGGTTAAGAAAGTACTGAAAAGATAGAAAATAGAAATACTTATTGTATGCTGGCCAATTAATCATTAAACATTGTTAAGACTGGCTAAATTCCACATACTTTGCTAGACACTCAGGATTCAAAAAAAAAAAAAGAGATAGTCAAGAATCTTGCCTTTTTGGGGGGAAATGGGATACACAGAAATATATCACATTGTGTGAATGCATAAATGCATATATGAATGTATTTAAATACATATATATATACACATTCACACTCTCTCTTTCTCTCACTCTCTCTCTCTCAGACACACACACACACACACACACACACACACACACACATACACACACACATTCTCTGGGCTTAAAAGTCTTGAGTGTTTTTCCTCTTCTTTTAGAGATCACCAGATCTGAGTTCAAATGGGTAATGGGTTCATTTGTGAGGGAACTGGCTTCTAAGAGCTTTAGGTACTTTTTAATCATTCTTTTAATATTTATGCCACCACTGGTGCCACAAGGAAAATTTTTCCCCTCCCCTTCCTTCTCCTATATTTGTCTCATGTCTACAATTTCTCCATAATGGAGTAAAAAAATCTAAATCTAGGAAGTAAATTAGAAAGAGGGATATTTGATTTCTTCCACAGGTAAAAATAGTTTTAGAATATCCTATCTATAATGTTCTTAAAGCACAAAGCTTCACATGTAATTCTTTTAAGAATCTTGAGTGCCTCCCTAATGGCTTTAGAATGAAAATTCTATAAATCTGTTCTTTATAAAATAAAATCATTAAATCAGTTCAATTCAGTAAGTACATGTATTGTGACTGCCTTGTATTTAGCACTGGTGTTGATGAAACCAAAATGAGGTTTTTCCTACCTTCAAGAAGTTTATTTTCTACTAAGACTAAACTATATAAATAAAAGCAAATATAGTTCTAGAGCCTAGTGAAAGACTAGATTGTTAAGTTTTCAGTGTGTTCATTTACATTGTGGAAATTAATAAATACTAAAAAATGGGTTTCATTTATTGCTTTGTTGGTTGCCTAGGCATAGAAATTAGTGGAGAAAATGTGAATAAGTGTAGGTTAAAATTAAAGTGTATTGTGCATGCTTTTTTCAGAGTAGTTTGTTAAATGTTAACCAATATGCTTTGCATTATTGTAATTAAAAAGAATATACAAAAATATAAACAAGTCTTTGAGCAAAGTAACCACAGGTAGGAAATGAAAAAAAAGGCATTGTGAAGGGGTTAACACTTGAAAATAGTCTATGTTTTCCAGAGATTTCAAAGGGCAAAAAGAGAATATTGAGCATTCCACAGAGTTATCTTGGTAAAAAAAGCAATAAGTTAGAAAATGCAATATTATGTGCAGAGAGCATCAATTAAGTGAAATTGTTTGAGATATAAAGAACATAAGCTGGAACAATGAGAAATCAGAATGGGCAGACTGTTTAGAGGCAATTTGTGTAGGACTGACTCCTGCCCAGCTTTTCACAGATATTATATGTGATTATCTTTCATGGATTCAATATTCTATGCAAATAGTACTATTTATTGATGTCCACATTGGCACTGCCTCTCATGTCTGTGCGTTTACACAGAATTTGACCTTGACCTCTAAATCCAGACAACAAGTAGTATTGCTGTAGAAAAGTGTCTGGCTTGGGAGTTAGTGTTCCTAGGTATGAATTTCATTGCTGCTACTTATTATGTGTATGTTCTTATTCAAGTCACACATCCTCATCTTCTAATTTCTCTCTCATCTGTAAAAGGAGTTTTAACTAACTAACCAATAAAGTCATATCCAGTACTAAATATTAAAATCTGCCCCCCTCCTTCCTTCGGGCTCTCAGACTCCCTCATTTTCATCAAGGATTAGTTCATGTGCTGTGTCCTATGGGAAGTTATTCTTGATCCCATAAGGATGACCTTGTCTTTTATCCTTTTTTATAAAATTACCAAATATCTCAGTGCACAATAACTAAAGATCTACTTTGGGAGTCAGTAGGCCTCAGATTAAATTTAAGTCTACTACTAAAACAGCTTTGTAAATTCAATCCCTTTTTCTTAACCTCCCAGTTTTGATCCCTTAATGATTATCCATGATAATTATTTGCAAAGAACCTTCTGATTTGCATTGACAGGAAGAATTTCCTCACTGGAAAATGATCAATGGAATCACATATTCAATACCTATACTATAATAAAATATACAATCAATTATCCCTACCTTTTTCCAAAAAGTAAGCCAGAGACTATTTTTCCTTTGATTATTATTTTTTTTTTAATTTTCACTTTGTGTCACAAACATCTAATACAGATCTTAAGTCATTATAAAATCTTAGTAATTCTCTTTGCTTTTGTCTGAGAAAAAGGTGATTCAGCAATTTACTTATGAATTAGACTTTAAAATGAACTGGATTTCAATAGACAAGAGTATACAGATGAATGGAACATGATCAATAAAACTAAAGAGATGGTGAAATATGGGTTGTGTCTGGAGGAGAGAGAGTAGTACTATTGATATAGAGTATAGAATTCATTGAGTTAGTAATACTGTAACAAGAATGGAAAATTCATGGAGAATATTAGATTGTGGAGGACCTTTAATGCCAACACAAGTCAATATTTTCCTTAGTAGACATTAAACAACCAATGTTATTTTTCCAACTATAGGCTTAATAAACATAAAGGAGATTATTCTAATAGCAGAATTAATCCATAAAAGCTAGCATTTTTAAAAACCTGTCCCTCTTGACTTCACAACAATTCCAAAAGGTAGACTGCAGGCTTCCTGAAAGCTGGTTATTTTTTCTGATAGTTGCTTAGATTGCTTTTCCTCAATAAATTACACCATTTTTTGGTACTTCAAAACAGCTCTCAAATTCCTTGATTTTTCTTTTTCCCCAGATTACTCATCCCTCATTCATACTCATTCATTCAATTGATACTGAAATTATGTAGACTTAGGCCTTTTCCAATTCCATTTATTGTCTTTGAAATGAATTCTATAAAAAAAATGTTCTCCTTATGTGATGGATCCAAGAACGGAGCATAATACTCAAGATGTGTTTTTACCAGGACAATGTATAGAGGAATTATTATCCTTACCTCATTTTGGGAAGCTAAGCCTTTCCTAATATATATCTCTATGTTGTCTCTTTTGGGGGCAACCTACCATGCCTATGTGCAAGGATGAATTTGTTTTTATATATACACAATGCTATTATATGTATTGATACAATCAGATCATGGAAAGTCAAATGCCTATTATCTGTTGCCTTTTGTAGGAACATTAAATTGCCCAAAACTTGTTCACTGGCAAACTCTTTATAAGACATTCTGAAGACAATGGCTCCAAAAGCAAATATATTGAAATAACCAAGAATTCCTAAATAAACTAATGAATTATTAGAGATGGATAACATATAATATCCAGACTTTGAGTCATTGGAAAGACTATATAAATGGAAGGGATGTGAAGAGCAGGTAGAGAGATGGAAATTATGAAGTAAAGGATATAATGATGATGATGCATATTCAAAATGTGAATATGACAGTTGAGTTTTGTAAGGTTAGATTTCTAGTGGGGAGAGGGGGACCAATCAATTCAGAAGTTCCTTCTTCTTTTCTTTTACTCCACCCCTGTAATTCTGAGGAATATTGCTAACTGTGATAACTCATTTATTTTTAATCTTAGAAGAAAACCTTTGGGCTTTTCAGCACAAAATTACATATTTTTTTTTCTCTTACACGCCCAAAATTCAGTGTTTGGCATGTAACTCCTACAATTTTCAACCAAGCAGATAACCTGACCTTCATATCTTTCAATCAGTCATATTTTGTACTGCTCATCATCTAAAATTGAGTAGGAATTGATCATCTGTGCCCTTTTACTGACTTTTGGAAGCAGATTTACGGAACACTAACCTACATGCCACTGGTATGTGGCCTTTGCTACAATATCCTATTTTTATAATCCCATGCTCAATTTGCTGTGGATTTCTAGAGGAGGAAAATGGTACTCAGCCAGTTGATCTACATTCTCCCCAATACACAGAAAAATTCCTCAAGGATTAGTACTTGGCCTTTTCCGTTATGCCAATTGCATGCCCTTTTTAAAATCTGGTTTCTAAATTTGTTTTATGATAATACAGCTATGCCAATGGTGTTCTCATTTAGTGCTTTTATGATAAAGGTCACTCGTTCCCTCTAAGGAGCCCTTAAGGTCTGAAGTATACCTTTGAAGCTCTGAAAATCTTTCAGCCAATAAAAGCAAAAATAACCCCCTTAATAAAATAACCCCAACTTTAAAAATAGTATTTGAAACTTCAAGAAACTCTTTGCAATGTTGACCAAGTAGATGGATATTCAGACATTTAAGTTTTGTTTCTTTTTTAAGAATATATATATGTATATCACATGTATGTTCATACATATATTACTGTATGAACAATACACATTTATGTACATACCAATGTGTATATGTCTAAGTATATATACATATGGACATGCACACATATGTGTGTGTGTGTTTGTCTTTATGTGTTTTTCAATTTGGCCAAATTGGTATGTTACTTTAAGCTTAGCACATGGATCTTGAAATAAAATGATAGCCAATATTCATTGACTACTTTTAATGCTATTAAATAAACTTGTTAGAGAGACCTGTGGGATAACGAATAGTTTGTCATTTTAGATTCAGGAAGTTGGAGTTATTTTAATTAGGGTGTTAATTTTGCTTTTATTGGCTGAAAGTTTTTAAGAACTTCAAAGATATGTGTAACATCAAAGTTGTAAATAACTTCCTAAAACTAAAAAAAAAAGAGAGAGAACTTGCTGATAGTGGAGAGTTATCATAATAATATAAAAATAATCAGAATAATCGGAGATCCTCACATCAGTGAATTCACCTCCAAACAAACAAAAAAGGGCAGATATATATATATATATATATATATGTGTGTGTGTGTGTGTGTGTGTGTGTACATGTATAGATACATATTTATGAAGGCAGGGTAAAAAAATCATTCATGTTATTCATTTGAAAGAAAAAATAAGTTGTTCTTTTAGTTTGCTTATTAAACTTGTGCCCTCTTCTTTTCTTACTACTTTTCTATCAAATCTGTGAGTTATTTAGGTGGGAATAACCTAGAACAGTGAAAAGAATGCTTGACCTGAAGTATGTATTTGAATTACATTCTTGTTAACAAGTATGACCTTAGGAAAGTCACTCAATTTCCCTAGAACTCATTTCCTCCCTTTTTAAAATAAGTTTTTAACTGAACATTGACTATATTTTAAGAAGATTAGTCCAAATTCTACTTTTGCTGATTACTACATGTGTGACCTGTCATGATAATCCAGATGGCATAAGGATCTGGAGCTGGGTAAAGTGGGTGTGTCTTAAGTAAAACACTTAAATTTTAGAAATGAATCTCAAGGACCCCTCCACAGCAGTAGCTGTTATTAAATTATGGTGAATCTGCTGCACCCAAACTCCAGATATAACAGCTTCCCAGGGTAACTAGTCAGATAAAGAATCTGCTGTTAAAATTATACAGATACTCTTTTAACTGAAACTCTGGCCTTAATTGGATAACACTTGATTGATTGGGAATTAAACTCTGTTATGGATGCTGCACTTCACCTCTTCCCTTCTAATAATCTAAGAATGTAATCACTAAGCCTAGGATTATAGATGAAGCCAAGTCTATGGTAAATTGAAGATTTATTGCTAACAGGTTAGGGAAGGGAAGCAGGGTAATGGCTGGGAAGAAGGGAAACAGGAAGTCCTTAATTAACTAAGGCTAATGATGTTGCTGATGATATCTGGATTGATGTTAATCAGGTTTGCCAGTTGCCAGTCTAGTTGGGCCAGACTGGCCCCAATCTAAATCAAGGTTACTCTGATGATAGGTGTTGGTGTTTCTTCTTGATGATTAATTCAGGATCAGATTAATTCAGGATCAGGGATTGATGAAATTGATTGGTACAGGTTGCTGGCTGAATAAACTCACCTATGGCCTACTCTCACCAAGCCCACCCTCACCAATCCCAGTCTCAGAACTGAGATCCCTTCTTAGTTCAAGTGCTCCCTTTTATACCTGAGCCTCAACTGCCATAGCACCTGCCAGCTCCCTCCAGTCTGCATTCATTCTTTATTCTGTTCAGGTAACTGTCCGTCATCTTGATTTCCACATTGCTGTATAATTTATCATTATAGACCTCACAACACTAAATTTCCTTCAATCTCCATTTTAAAAATTACAAAAATGGATTGGCCACTAAGATCCCATCTCATTCTATGAGAATACTATGCTTCTAATTATATGGCAAGTCAAATCTTTTCCAAATTGAAATTTGGAAATCACTTAGTGAATATGAATAGACCTCAGATGGTTCTAATTCTAACCAATTTTCTTGGTTTCTTCTGTATAAAAGTAAAATTACAAAGGACTCAGAATTAGCCTTGTATGATCTCAGTAAATGACTTTATGGAGGAAGTAAATTATATAATAATAATTACTATTATATCACTATTATTAGTAATCTGTAATTTTAGATGAAGTTTATGCCACTATACCTGATATCTTTTTTTCACCTGGAATGTGAATGTTCCTAGGTTCTAACTGGTTATAGGGAGAAAATGAAAACACTCTCATGTACTTCCAAGGTGGAAATAAAATAGATATTGGCTGTGTGTCTGAGACAAGTGGATTTTAAAGAGGCTTCCAAGTTGGTGGTAGAGTGTCAAGATTTTTCAGCAACACATTCCTCAAAGTCCATATCTTATGCTCTACAGAGATCTATAGTCTGAACTAGTGTACATCATGTCATAATATCAATGAAATTACAGATCTTTGACTTATCAAACTAATTTTTTCTCCAATTAACTCTGAGAGGTAGAGTCTTAAAGGTCTAGGAATGATCAAAGAAGTCATCTGGTTCACTCTCTCATTTAATAGATAATGAAATAAATGTTGTACTGTTTGAGATAGGCAGGAAACTGCTCTTTCAGAGTGAGTCATGATTTTTGGTGCCATACTTAGTCACCTACATAGGTAGGTAAAACTTTCAGGATATAGCTCAAGTTTAGCTAAGAGCGTCACAGGTTTTGGGTGTAAAGCACAGACTGTGGGCTATTAGGATTTTTCCCTAGTAGGCTCTGAAAGCTTAAGGGATGATTAAGGGAGCAGTTTTATTTATCTTTACTGCTCCTCTCCCTCCACACTTAAGTCAATGTTAGAGGCACTTGAGGACTCAAGAAAAGACTTAAAGGAAAAGCAGACTTCTAGGAGCTGAGTTCTGGGCTGTAGGATAGTAGCTCATAGGAGCAGGGTATCCTTCCCCAAGGCAGGGAGTCAGGGAAGTGAAAGCATCCTCCCCCAGCTGAAGCCCTGAGGGAGCTTATTGTTGCTAAAAAAGAACCCTGGTTTACCATATAGTAGCAACCATTCAGCTGTTCCCAGTTAAAGGGAAAAGACATTATCATTGTCTGTGCAGAACTCTTAGGGAATCAGCAATAGTTGGGAGACAACAGTAGCTCAGCCTATCTGTAGAAGCTAAAGGGGGCTTCCAAACTGTTCCACAACAACAGCTATAGCTAGACAAACAGCTATAGCTGTGAGGCTACTCTGCATCTGTTTGTTAGTAAGAAAGGCCAGTTGGCTTAACTTTGTAACAAACTTGATATAGGCTGAGAAGAAAAGTGGACCTTTTTACATTAAGGTCTTCTCAAGGGATTTGAACTGACAACTGTGGAAGCATTTGGTAAAAACAATACCTTTATTTATTAAGATTTAAAGGATTGAAAGGGTTTAACAGAAAAGTAAAAGAGGAAAGATTTCCTAAATAATAATGGGATACTACCTCCAACCACACCAACTCAAGATCCCTTGAAGGATCTGCTTCTGTCTGGTAAAACCAGACCTACTCTCCTTATTACTAAATTACCCAATTTCTAACTATCTAACCCTGTTTCTAATAATTAGTCTTATATAATATTCCATTACTGCCTCCTTGTAGTTGTTCAGTCAGGTTTCCAATTTCTAGTCAGTAAGGGTTTTGGCCTAGTGTTTTCTGGATTGGAAAGGCCAAGGTTACGATCTGTAACCACAGGGGAGCAAAAACTAGATTTTCTTCTCTTAAGTGTAGATCTTCCTTTCCCAGCTCTTCCCAAAACTTCCAACTTCCTCCTCATTCTACAACTGTCACTCTGGTTCAAGCAATTTCCAAAAGCCAATTTTTTAGCCACTTCTTTGGACAGGGAACACCAGCATAGAGAAATAAAAGACAAGTGGCTTAACAATTTCTAACTCCCAGATCTTCACAAAATTCTTAAGTAGATCTAAGCTAAAAGTTCCATTTCAAGGCAGTCTGACAGCCTGGCAGGATTCAGACATCTGCACTTACCTATCAAACTCCAAATCTTATTTTACCCCTAATACAACTTAAAAAGGAATAAGAACTCCTAACTGTAGAATTTAGCTACTAACAAGCCTACTCAAGAATAACTTAGGGAGAGAAATGTAAAGAAAATGAGAGTACACATTGTCCTTTTGTGGTCGCCAAAATTGTAATTAACCCTTAAATCACAAGACTGTTAATAGCTAGATTCATAATAAGAAAAAGAAAATAAGAGAGAAATATAGAAAGGATGTGAAGAATTTCCTAGCCTAATAATCCAGAGATTAACAACTCAATGTCTGTCTTTGAATCTCAGTCTCAGAAAATACCCTTCCCCCAGTTTCCTGCTCAGTCTCATCTTATAAATCCTTACGACACCCCCTAGCTCTCTTATATAACTCCCTCGGAACCGATCATAATTCCTCAATTAGCCTGGTACCACCTGGGCTGGGGTGGAGGGGGCAATGCCTGTAGGATCAATTCCCTGGTTGCTGATTGACCCAAATTCAAAACAAATGGTAGGGAAGTCTAAATCTGATTGAGCACATAAAAATACAAATTCCCTTCTCACAACATGTAATGAGAAGCTAAGTAATTTGATCAAAGTTAGTAAATCAGGAATTAGAAAAAAATTTCTTACTTCAACTCTTGGTGACACATTTTATTCATCTAGGGAGATTTTTTTCCAACCCATAATAGCTAACCTTTCAAAGTGTTCTAGCACACTTTTCATATATAGTTGTATGTTGCTCATAAAAAAGTCCTTAAACTAGTCAATAAAGGAAGCCTCTCACCTTTTTCATTGGCTTAAAACTGGTCAGTGATAAAGAGAAATTTATATATTTGAAACTGATGACAATTCTTTTAAAATATGATAGATACTAAACTGATCTTTCTTATAAGCATTAAATATTTTATGTTAGCTCTTTAAAAATAAAATCAATGGGTTATACTTAGCTTCTGTTTTATCTATTGAAAAAAATCTATAGGACCACATCACTCCTTCTCCAAGAAATTTTTAGTGCTAGTAAACCTATTTTCTCATATCTTGCATTTGTTTTTTATATAATTATGCACATAATATTTCCACATATGCAATTTCTTATTAGAATGTAAATTCCCTAAAAGTAGTAGATGTATCAGTTTTGAATTTTTTTGCAAAGTTATTCACTTATATAATTAAATCATTAAAAATACATTTATTATATTTTAGGGAGTTTAGCACAGTTTCTAAAACATGAAAGGCACTTACACATACAAATATTTTTCAGTCTTTAATTTATCCATAGACTATTTCTTTTTTCTGTTTGCCAATAATGTAGTCTACTACCTACAATGAAATAGAAACCTAATAAATGCTTATTGTGTCACAGATTCATTATTTGAATGCTATCAATGCACTTGTGTTTAGAGTATTTGACATTTGTAAAACACTTGCCCCACAAAAATATGAATTACCATGTATGAATATACTTATTTTAGGGTCATTGTCTTTATTTATCTTCAGTGCTTACTAGAGTATCAAGTATTTTTAAAATTATCTGTTTAATAAATGATTTTGTTTTATGTATGCTAAGTCTTAGACATAGAGACGTAAGATGATTTCTCCAAGGTAACACAGCAAGTAAGGGTGAGAGCAAGAGGGTCATTTTACAAGATCCCCAAATTTTAAAGATGAATTTGATCACAATTGCCATGTAATCTAGCTCATATTTGAAAAGTACCCCAAGTAAAAGACAATGAAAAGTAATATTTCCATATATGTATGGGTTGTAATTTAACAGAGAGCATAATCATCAGCTTGAGTATCTACTCAGGTTCTTTGGTTTAGTCTGAGCCTCAGCTTCAGAGCAAGCCCTTATTCATAGAAGGTAATTTCATGACCATCCAAAAAAAAAACCCAAAACCTTTTATCTACTTCAAAGTATCCCCACCATCACTCTTGGAAAGTTCCTTTATTTTCCATTTTTTGAGTTTTCCCAATTCTATATGTTTATAGTTCAGAAAGCACTTTACCTACACAGCATATATGACATAGATAATGCAATTATCCTCTTGACTATAGAAATAATGAAAAAAATTCTGAGAATTAAACCACTTTGTCCTACTTTGTAGAACTTTGAGCAGAGGAGTTGAGACTTAAATGGAGGGCATCTGTCACCCACTTTGGTTATTTTCCTAGGAAATTACATTTTCATTGAATACATGGCATCTTATTCATGTAGTGATGAAGTTAATTTATGACACATTTTAGAATTCTAAGGAAATAAGGTACAAGGCAGGTAGGTAAAACTGTGCTATGGCAAAGAAGTCCCAGGGACATCAAAGATTCTGAGAATTCTGGGGAGAGGTGGATGAAGAGGGAAGTTTTGAGACCAAATAAATTTTCTCCCTCTCTCTCTCTCTCTCTCTCTCTCTCTCTCTCTCTCTCTCTCTCTCTCTCTCTCTCTCTCTCTCTCTCTCT
>NC_058131.1:21811550-21861536 GCF_016433145.1 Gracilinanus agilis
CTCTCTCTCTCTCTCTCTCTCTCTCTCTCTCTCTCTCTCTCTCTCTCTCTCTCTCTCTCTCTCTCTCTCTCTCTCTCTCTCTCTCTCTCGCCAAGCCCAAGGACTGATTCATTCATTTTGCATTGGTGAGCCAGGTTGGAGACTCTTGGAGGCAGTCACTTTTTCCTGGACTTCTCCTGGGCTGGAGTATTCTTGCTGGGTGAGTGACTCAGGTGGAAGGAAGGGGCTTGCCTTGGTGGGTTTATGGCTGAAGATGCCACTGGGATTTCCACATAGAGATCTGGACTTGAGGGAGCCCTTGCTGGGGACTGAGCTGGACTTCACTGGATCAGCACTTAGGCTGGTAGGACAGACAATTCTCTTCCTCTTTCCTATATTTTCCACTTTAATATCTCTACCTTGTTGTAAATAAAAGCTGCTGGGGGCAGCTGGGTAGCTCAGTGGAGTGAGAGTCAGGCCTAGAGACAGGAGGTCCTAGGTTCAAACCTGGCCTCAGCCACTTCCCAGCTGTGTGACCCTGGGCAAGTCACTTGACCCCCATTGCCCACCCTTACCACTCTTCCACCTATGAGACAATACACCGAAGTACAAGGGTTAAAAAAAAAAAAGGCTGCTAACATTTTTTCTGACTTAAGGGTTAATATTTTATAAACAGTGACCACAATCATACTTTTATGACTCTCATATTTATTCAAACCTAATTTTAAATCTTACTCTATATGTATGTATATATACATATATATATAATCATAATTTCTTCTCATAGCAAATAAAACAGGACACCTTAAAATGATACTATGTACACTTCCATATGTTTTTAAACCCTTACCTTCTGACTTAGAATCAATTCTAATTACCGATTCCAAGACAGAGGAGAGGTGAGGCCAAAGCAATTGAAGTTAAGTGACTTACCTAGGGTCACATAGCTAGAAAGTATCTGAAGAGAGATTGATTCCAGGACCTCTCATCTCCAGTCTGGGCTGTCTATCCACTAAGCCACCTAGCTGCCACTACTTATATGTATTTCAGGCAAAATGCTTCCTTTCTCAGTGACAATAAAGATGATGATGATGAATCTGATGAACGATAGTATATCCTGACAGTTGGAAGATGGGATTTAGAATAAGAAAAATTTAAATTTAATTCCTCTCTCTCATACGTTCTAATTAATGACCAAGTTGTTGATCTGAATTGGTAATGAAAATTTCAAAAGAAAATGGGAGTTCCCTACCTTGATGAAATCACAGTAATGTCTCTTATTGACTTGGTGAATTGAGGTCTTAATTGGCTTTAATATATTCCTTCCTCAATTCCAATTCCACACAATTACAAAAATTATTTTCCCAAAGGAAAAAAAAATCTTACTATGTCACTATCCCTACAATAAATTTCACTAAGCCCAAATTGTCTCTCAGATGAAAAATTAGCTACTATATTCATTTTAACAGTCCCTCTCAACCTAGTCCCCACATACACTTCCAAATATATTACATATAATTTCCTTTAACTCACTGTATGTTACAGACATATTGATCCTCTTGCTCCTACTCATACCTGACACTTCAATTCCCCTCTCCACACCTTGGCATTTGCTAACTCCAATGCCTTTGATATATTTCCATTTCATTTCTGCTTCTTAAAATCACCTGTTTCCTTCAACATTTGCTGAAGTGCTATGTTTTACATGAAATCTTACTCCTCTCAACTAATTGTACACGAAACCCTCTTAATTTACTTCGTATTTATTCTGCATTAATTTTCTCTATATTTATTCATTTGAATGTAGCCTCTATGGACAAAATGTAGCCATCTTGAAAGCAAGTATTCTTTCAGTTTTGTTTTTTTGCCTAGCATGGTGTCTGACACATTTCAGGGAATTAATAAATGTTTGTTAATTGATTGATTTATTGCTATTTTGGCAATTAGATCACCTCACTTTGTTTAACAAGTCCTTTATTCCTTGAAATATCTTATTTCTGATTGCCAACAGTTTCAATTATGTTGTCCTTTCCTCATTTTTAAAGTCCTTTTTCATAGTTGTAATTATTCTCCAAATATTTTAGCATATATGTTCATATATTGGAATCATGGATTCATTGTTTGTGGATAACTTTGTTCATTTTTCAGAATCTTCATCTTTGCATCATTATATCCACTGTACCATGCAATAGATACCCAATCAAACCTTAAACAATAATCTCTCTCTTACTCTTTCTGTCTCTCCCTCCTTTTTAATCTCCTTCCCCCTCCATACCTTCTTCCATCCTTCTTTACTTCCTTGTTTCCTTCCTTCCCCTCCTGTTGTCTTCCCTCTTTTCATTCATTTCTCCCTGCTTTCCTCATTTTCCTACCTTCCTTGATCCTTTTCCTTATTTGCTTGTTAGTCTGACTTCTCAAGAGAACATACAATTATTATAACCATTCTATTCCATTTAAAGTTGATTCATTTATGGCAAGTGGTTTGTGATCCCTTTTATGTACTGAATATCTATGAGTCAAATTCCACTCCCACTGCTAATCTCAAGTTAATTCTCTTTGGCAGAACAGGGTTGTTACAAGGGCATTGCTGATAAGTATCTTGGGTTTAAGTCAATACCTCAACAAACAGCTCTCTGGAGAGAGTATTTACTGTGGGCATGTTACCCGGGAGCTCATCATTGTCCCCATTCATCTTATTTATAACCAACTGCTAAAATGTCAAGTTGATCTGGTAGTTCTAAGTCATTCTAAGATAAGTAAGTGAAAATTAGAGAGCTGTAAGCATTCTATTTGCTAGGAGATGAATATGCTATCAATCAATGATTGGGGAAATTGGGGCACTTATTACTGTCCTTGAAGTGAGAATAATGTTGGCATTTATATGCACTTAAAAGTAGTATTTGTGGTTCAGGAAGTGGCTAGATACACAAAGAAACAACCAAGGCTGACTAATCAATAACATGGTTAGGGAGATGGAGTACTTATAGATTTTTGCTATGATGATATGGTGAACAGTTCTCACCATCTCTAACTTGAACCACCGAAATTGCATAATACTAGTTCTCCCCCCCCCACCCCGATTTCATCCTTTTACTTCTTCAATATCATATAGCTGTAAATTTGTACTTTTGAAACATAGATCTGACATCATGATACCTCAACCCCTCCAAAATATATTAATGACTTTTCTTTTACCTCTAGGATAAACACACACACACACACACACACACACACACACGTGCATGTCTCACATTTAAGGTTCTTTACAATATAGATTCTGCAATACACTACAATATAGATTTCAAGATTATTCATGTCTTCTCTTCAAATATTCTCTATTTCAATCAAATGACTCTACTAATCATTCTCAAAAAAGATATTTCATCTCCCACTTCTTAGCTTTTGCAAAACTAGTTCTCCTTTCTAGGCTGTGCTTATTTCTTCATATGTAGAATGTCACCTCCAGGGAAAGATCTTTCCTGATCTTCCTATACCAAATAAATAATGCTTTCTCATCTTAAAATTATTTTGGAGTTATTTATATATGATTCGTATTGATGTATCTATGTTCCTTTTTGTCCTCTCACAGGAGAATGCTATCTACTCTGAGTGAGGAGGAATGAGGAAGGAGGAAGGGAGCAAGTTATTTCATTTTGAACTTTTTTACACAGTGTATAGAATGGCAGGAGTATAGTGAACGCAGTACATAGTTGTTGATTTGAATGAAATAAAACTAAAGTGAATTGCAATAAAAATTAAAGTTTCCTATAGAAATGACAAACATAAAGGTTTAGATGGAATATGGGGAAAAACATCTATTCAGTGTCTGGTTATGACTACCTGAAAAATTCAATTTTTGAGGTGGGACAGTCATCCAACTCATGCTTACAAAAGTCCTACACATGTCCAAACACAAACACAATTCTTTTTCAGTTTCCTCAAAGAAAAAAACAACAACAACAAAAGGAGTTAGCATATATATGTTACATATAGACATATAAACACACACACACATATATATATATATATATACATATATGTATAATTTATGTATGTCAGGAATTGTCCTAAGTATTCTATAATTATGATCTCATTTGATGCTTGCAACAACCCTGGAAGTTATGTATCATCGTCATCCTCATTTTTCAAATGAGGAAGTTGTCAACTCAGAATAGTATACTTGTCAAGTCTATGGGAAAAGGAAAATTTTAAAACCAAGCAAGAGTTAGAAAAAATTACAAAATGTAAAATAAATAATTTTGATTATATTAAATTAAAAAAGATTTTGTACAAACAAAAACAATGCAACCAAAGTCAGAAGGGAAACAACAAACTGGGAAAAAATTTTAAAACACAAAACTCTGACAGAGGTCTAATTACTCGAATATACAAGGAGCTAAATCAGTTGTATAAAAAATCAAGCCATCCCACAATTGACAAATGGGCAAGGGACATGAATAGGCAATTTTAAGATAAAGAAATTAAAACTATCAATAAGCACATGAGAAAGTGTTCTACATCTCTAATAATTAGAGAAATGCAAATCAAAAGAACTCTAAGGTGCCACCTCACACCTAGAAGATTGGCTAAAATGATAGCAGGGGAGAGTAATGAATGTTGGAGGGATGTAGCAAAATTGGGACATTAATGCATTGCTGGTGGAGTTGTGAACTGATCCAACCATTTTCGATGGCAATTTGGAAGTATGCCCAAAGAGCTCTAAAAGTCTGCCTGCCCTTTGAGCCAGCGATAGCATTGCTGGGTTTATACCCCAAAGAGATCATAGATAAAGACTTGTACAAAAATATTTATAGCTGTGCTTTTGTGGTGGCAAAAAACTGGAAAATGAGGGTATGCCCTTCAATTGGAGAATGGCTGAACAAATTGTGGTGTAAGCTGGTGATGGAATAATATTGTGCTCAAAGGAATAATAAACTGGAGGAATTCCATGTGAACTGGAATAACCTCCAGGAATTGATGTAGAGTGAAAGGAGGAGAGCCAGAAGAACATTGTACATTAGACTGATACACTGTGGTAAAATAGAATGTAATGGACTTCTGTATTAGCAGTAATGCAATAACGCAGGACAATCTGGAGGGACTTATGGAAAAGAATGCTACTCACATTCAGAGGAAGAACTACAGAAGTGGAAACAAGGAAGAAAAACAACCGCTTGAACACATGGGCTGATGTGGACGTGATTGGGGATGTAAACTTGAAACAACCACACCAATGTAACTATTAATAATATTGAAATAAGTCTTGATTGATGACACATATTAAAACCAGTGGAAATGTGCATTTGATATGGGGGGGCGCTGAAGGAGGAATGAAGGGGAAAGTAAATACATGAATCATATAACCATGGAAAACTTTTCTAAAAAATATTTAAATCAAATGAGGAAGTTATAGTCAATAGAAGTTAAATTATTTTTCCATGATTACATATCTATGTAGTAAATATCTGAGGACAGTTCTGAATTCAGGCCTTCCTGATTCCAGGCCAGTCTTCCATCCATCTAGGTTTGCTAAATAACTTGTGCCAATGACAAGACAAAGTTTGTAGCAATCACTGATGCCAGTAATATCTGTTGGATAGATAGTCAAAACTGTCTACTAAAAGAGATGTTTCAATGTGTAAATGTTCCATAATGACACCCCTAGACTGGAAAAATAGGCTACTATATTGTTGCATCGAATCTATATGTCTCCCACAAAATGACTAATACAGAAAAAATGTTTTAAATGATTGCACATGTAAAAATTATATCATATTGCTTACTGTCTTAGAGATTGGACAGAGGGAAGGAGGAAGGCAGAGGGTTTGGAAATAAAAACTTAAAGGAAAATCAGAATGTTAGAGTTGTTTTTTACACAAAATTGTGGAAAATGCTATTAAAAATAAGCTCTAATAATTATCTCTATTAGTTGGTGAAGGTCTATGAACAGCAACATATAATTCCATATTGCCTAGAATAGAAGCCATTTATTTAATGGGATTTGGCTATCATTCCCACTATATTTCCTATGTGAAATTACCTACTCTACTGACTATGGTGTGAAATCCTTGAAAGGAGGAGGAAAGAGAGAGCAGTTGGAGGTTGAGTGGGAGGTGATGGTGGTGGAGATAACCGGCTACAACTGCACAGGCAGCCTGGATAAAGTGGAAGCAAACTCAATACAGCTGCAACAGGACCCTGTGGAGCAAGCCAGTTACCATTAGAAGATGTAAAGAAGAAAGAAAAGTAATGAGAGTGATAGCCCTTTGGCCCCCATAAAACTGAGGTGGAGGAAAAGAAAAAATCAAAAAGGAGTAAATACCTTCTAGGCCAGTGATGGGCAATCTATGCCCATGGGCCAGATTGGGGTGGGGGGGGAGCTGAAATCCTGAAATCTTCTTTTGGGCCACAGAGCATTATTGCTAATTTGACGAATACAATGAATAGGATACAATACAATGAAACTTCAAAAGAATTGCCTTAGAAAGAGACTGACAGATGAGCATTTCCTTTCCTTTGGCCCTCTCTTTAAAAAGTTTGCCCATCACTGTTCTGGGCAATAGACAGCAGGAAAAGAGTCTAGTTCAATGTGTCAAAAGAAGAACTAAGGACACATCCATTAGTTTGGAAAGAGAAGAAATGATTGCATGTGTACATTTTAATGTCCTAAGAAATAAAGGGTTTCTAGAATGAAGGATTGAATTCCAATTTCTGTACCCAGAGAGGCAATTGTTGAATATTGTTCCTGAGCCCCAAAATTGTGGCATTGTTGAACCTGTGTGTTGGCTCTCAGGCAAGGAAGATTGAATTTCACTAGAGAAGTTGTGTCCAAGGGAGAGTGCACAGTTATAGGAAAACTGACTTTATTTCCTTTAATCAGCATTGCAGGGAGTAGAGAAGGCACATACCTGATATGGTGATTAGTTATCCCATTTAGTTATCCCATCCAATTAGTCATCCTATCCAAAGACACCTTTGGAACATTAAGTGACTGATAGGCCAATGAAACAGGCATCCCTTTTCCTTGAAATCTTGAGGCAGTTTAGCCACTATTTCCACCATTACCCTCATTTTTTTGGAAAGTAATAATAATATTTATCATTTTTATAGCTTGCCACATAACAAGCATTATGATAAACACTTTACAATTATTATCTGCCTTGGTCCTCACAAAACTCGGAAAAGGAAGGAGGTTTTGTTATATCACTATTATATAGCTAAGGAAACTGAGACCCAGAGAGACCAAGGGACTTGCCTACTATCACCTAGCTAGTCATTGTCTAATTCTGGATTTAAACTGGGACTTTCCTGATTCCAGTGCTCTAAGCACTTCTAGCTTCCTTCAGTTATTGTATAGTTTTATAGTTAGACAAAGAAACCAGAAGATTCAATAGGCAGATATGGAATAGTTACCATAAATGAATTTCTCATCTGGTTAGAACACTGGAATCAGGGAGTTCCAAGTTTTCTCAACTGGTTAGAACACTGGATCAGGAAGGTCCAAGTTCCAGAAGATTCAATAGGCAGATATGGAATAGTTACCATAAATGAATTTCTCAACTGGTTAGAACACTGGAATCAGGAAGTTCCAAGTTTCTCAAGTATTCTTCACCTTTTGGAGAGTTTAATATTAGGATTATTTTTCATTGTAAGTACATTTTAAAACAAGTTTCCATTGGAAGAAGTTAAATTTATGTGCAGTTTTTCTGAAATGAAGAAGACATTTCTTTTAAATGTTAAGATAGTGTACATTCAAATGAAAATGCTTTGCATATATATATATATATATATATATATATATATATATCTGTATATATCCACATATACCCCTTTAAAGCTCAGTATTACCAAAGTGCTTTTTAAAATTGTGTTTGAAATAAAAAGATATCCTTTAAGTAGTTTAAAATTCTGTTATTGCACAATGACATAGTATTGCTAACCAAATGTTGTAATTAGAGAGAGAAGGGAAGGGAGAAGGAGAGAGAGAGTGTGTTTGTGTAACTTTAATCCTTGGCATGCTGTGACTTTGAGTTACTGCTAACTATTGAAGGCATCAAAAAAAAACGTTACAGGAGTAAGGGACAGTAATGATTTTCTTCACTTTGATGGAATAAAAGACAGTTATTTCTCATCAGAACCATTTACAAAGTGTGACAATATAGAATTGCCTGAGCTGAATTACTATAAATTTACATATATATTGTTTAACAATAAAAATAATTCTCATTCATGGGTTTACTTGATTTGTTCAAATCCTTCTTTAGGAACTTCTGAAGGATAAAGTGCCCCACATTCATGGTAGAGCAAATTATGTCTCAGAAAACACTTGTATAATGAAGAATGTGAAAAGTAGGAAAGAACTGAATGAAATATGCATAATGGCTACATTCTGAAAAAAAGATGCAAATATTTTTGTTGTCATATAACTAGCCTTGCTCAAAGGATCCTATAAGAAACACAAGTATATTCATCTAAGAAACAAAAATTGCCTTTTAATTAATTTAATCAAAAGAAGAGATAAGCAGATGAGTTAGCCTCCAGAATGTCTCATGCACCATATGTGTTTCTGTAAGGAATTGAAAGTGGACAGTCTGGGGTAGTGGATAGAAAGCTGGCCTCCATACCAATGCTTATTAATATCAAATACTAGTTACGCTACTGTGTTCACTGCTACCACAATGAACCATGGTAATTACAATTTTCTTTACCTTTGAATAGGATGTAACCAACCTCTTTTTATCCTAATATGAATTATCTTCCTCTGAATCTCTCTTTGGGTGAATTATTTGACCATTTTGGGACCAAGAATCCTTATCCTGCATATGAAACATTTTCTTCCCTAACGTTGTTATATCCTTCAAATGAATCCTCCAGAAATTATCACCAGGGTGAGTTAAGATAGTCATGAATTTGTTGGGACAGATATCTCCATCTCTAACCTTGAGGAAACTTTTTTCCACCTTGTAGAAAACAATTCTTATACCTCTACCATGCCCTCACACAAATATCATACACTTGCTCCTGACTTGCATTTGCCTCTCCCTTTTAGGTGTGTAGTAATATAAATATCATCACTAGCCCTGAAAAAGACATGCCAATTCTGATTTGTTCCCATCATCATCTCTTTGACTTCCCTTACCAAAACTGCTCTCACTTGCTACCATTCCTTTGTATGTACCTTCTCTCATTCTCCTTGACTCACTGGTAAGGGCATTGATATTGGAATACTCCTTGCTCAACATTTTCCTTTCCAGTTCTTCCTATTCCTCTTTCATTCAGTTATTTCTCTTTCTTTGAGGTTCATACTATTATTATCTACCATCCAATCAAAATTCTGGAAGCAATTGCCTTCAGAGTTCTAGGTCACATACTTTCCTTCTTCAATGAGTGAAATACTTGGCTTATAATTTGTCTGTCTTACCCAACTTCTGCTCTCTTTGTCTTGTTTTGTTTTCTCTTCTATTTTTACTGTGGTCTATAAATCAATGTCCTTTTATCAATGTTGGCCAATTTCCTACATCTAACAGATTTGAATTAGAAATTCTTTATTTTCTTGACTTATCCAACACATCTCAGCTACCTATTATCGGAGTTCCTGCAAGGACACTTTTCTTATTGTTGAAGTGTTCCTGAAAATCAAATTTGGGGAGAGGTATTGTGGGGGTTAGACTCCCACAGGTCCAGGAAAATCTCTGAGGAAGGACAGCATCAGCAACATGACTGAGATGAATGAGAATAATCAGGGTTTCAACCAGAGCCAGGCATCATGAAGATTGCTCTGGTCAGCTTTTCAGCTGTGTTTATTTTATATGCTTTAAGATCACACATAAAATTGGAATGGAAATCCATTCTCCCCATACATCTTTTCTTAGAGACAATGTGTTAGGCAACTTTGATGTATCTCTTGGGCCACAGTGGTGAGAATGTATAGGCTTTTTCACGGGAGACAAATTTCTGCATATTTCATTTTATTGTTCTTTTATGTGTACTGTACTGAATCAGGGAGGAGTGGGGGGGGGAATTGGAGACTATTCTGGCCTGTTTTTGCAGGCACCTCTGTATGGGAACCTAAGTTAGATTTTTAAAAATATTTACAATCAACTCACTATTTGCTGGTTTGTTGTGAAGTGACTTCTAGAGGAATTTCTGTATTACTACATGTAAGGTTTGGAATTTCCTAGGAGTTATAGAGGGTCTGTGTGGGGGGGCATTGATATTAGCCTGTATTGTTTTTCTGTGCTTCCCTGGGGCTGAGTAAGGATTTTGATTACAATAATTTCAGTAAAAGGGAATGTTAGTGAAAAAAGAGTCACATAGGGGAAACTGAGTGGAATTACCATCCTTCTGTTACTTTCTATGCAGGGTCCAGAACTTTTATGGGCTGTGCCAATTGTCACAAGCTTTGATGGTTTCCCACAGGGTATAGACAAATAAAGGGTTAATTTTAGCTGTATTTGTTTGATCACTATGATATGTAATTATCAAATACTTCCCTCACCTCATGATTTTAAGTTTCCTTTTATATGATGTCTTCCCATTTTAGAATGTAAATTACTATCTAACAAGCAGAAAATGAATAATAAAGCCTTATTGGCTTATTCATTGTGGTTAGTGAGGTCCTTCAGATTCTCCTCTTTATAGATTATATTGTGGCAATTCCATAGGTCTGCAATATGTTTAAGAAATCCTTGGAAGGGATCTCTAATGACTCAAAAGATTTTGATTAGTCTGTCCTCACATGATGGAATTAGAGGAAGAATAATTTGTTTCAAGATTTCAACATGTATTTCAATGATAAGCCTTTAAAACTTATTCATTACTTTGCATATATGAGTCAGATAAAATAAATGAATCAGAAGCATGATTTAAAAGTGAAAGAGAACAGGGCAGGATAAAGAACAAAAGAAAGAAAGTGAGAGAGGAAGGAAGGAAGGAAGGAAGGAAGGAAGGAAGGAAGGAAGGAAGGAAGGAAGGAAGAAACAGAGAGAGAATTTTAAATACTATATTCCAGAAACTTGGCCAAAATGGATAAACAATAACCTTGGTCCAAAGTTGAAAAGGAAAAGATGATAATGATGGATGGTATAGTACTTTTCATTTACTTCAGGGATGCCTTGAAATCAAACATCCATCTTATCAATACTATCAGCTCACTAATATCGTTACAAGACAACAAGATGGGTATAAGATAATTAACTAGATTATGATTGAAGCACTGGACACTCATTTTTATGTTAGAATTTCTTATAATGATATGGAAAATAACTTTTCTATCAGATGTCATGGCATTAATAAACTCAAACTAAATGTTCTGAGAATCCAAAATTGTAAATGTGTCTGGGAAATTCATCAGTGGAGGAAACATATTAAATTAAGAAAGTGATCCAATTTCCTGTTCACACAGTCATTCAGATTGAGATTTGAGAGGAACCTCAGAGTTCTGGTTCAAAGCTTACCTAAAAATGTTCCTTTAAAAACATATTCAATAAGAAATCATCAAACTTTAATTGAATACCCATAGGGAAAGTAACCCATAATATTCAGAAGCAACATGCTTTATGTTGTCAGATGCCTAGCTAAAATATCTCACTACAAGTTCTGCCCAGGATATGCTTGGACTTATGAGATGAAACAGAACACATTTAATCAAATATTCACAGTATGCTTCTTCAAATGCTTCAATACAATTTACATGATGCTTTCCATCTGAACTCAATTCACACTACTTCAATGGCCTTGAATGTTTCTTTCTATCAATTACTCTATCAATGTAATTTGTAAAACAGTATTCAGAACTGAACACAGTCCTCCAAGTATGGTTTGACAAGGAAAAAGAAAATATCACTCTTAAGTCCTTAAATATTGGTACTAGTGCTCTGAATGCAGCTTAAAGTTAAATTATTTTTATTGTTACTTTTAAATACAACAACTGGATTTCTAGAATTTAGAAGGGTAATGTGGAACTAAGTTTTGACAAGAAGTGGATTCTGAAATTCTGGGAGGAGGGGAAGGCAATATGACAGAGTAATCCAGGGCAACTCTGTGCCACCATGAGAATCCTCTCTGACTGAGATTAAGAGATCACCACAAAATGAATACAGGAGTGAAAGAACCAACAAGGAAACAGAATGAAACAAGTTTCAAGGGAAAAAAGGTAGGCAAAAAACATCTGGGACACTGGAGTGAGAGGAGAGCAGGGTCTGCAAGAAGCTGTAGCAAGGATGGAAGGGCAAGCCATGCCCCACCACCCACATCTGCTGTCCCAGATTCCCTTTGCCCAAGCCAATATCCAGACCCTGAAATCCTGACTGGGAAAATAGTGGTACAAGCCAATCTATACTCCTTGAAATTTCAAACCAGTATGGAGGTCCAGAGCCCCAGCCAAAGGAATTCTAGTCTGAGCTTGGGATAAGGAGTTAGTTAAGACTTTGGGGTGGCTGATAGTATTAAGTACTGAGTACTGATCTTTTTGCTTAAAGCTCAGGGTGGAGCTCCAAGAGAGAACAATCAAGGGTGTGCCTGATTGGATCAATTATACAGTGAGACCAAAAACTTGAGACTAAGCCTGGGGCTAGAATTTGATCAACCCCTGACCTGATCAAGATCATAGTGAAATCAGAGTAAGCAAGTCTTCAAGCTATCAGCACCTCAAAAGTAGATTGAATCATCAGGGTTAGGGGGCTCTGAGAGCTCTTAGCCCTCAGACTGTCACATCATACCCCCAAGGCTACCTATAATTATAAAGGAAAAATGAGCAAACAACAACAACAAAAACTATCTCTAAAGAATTTTTGTGGAGACAAAGAGCAGGGTACAGACACAGAAAGGGACAATGAAATCAAAGAAATCACACCCAAAGTCCAAAAGAAAAATATGGATTTAACGCAGATTCTGGAAGAACTCAAAAAGGATTTTAAGAAATCAATTAAGGAGGCAGAGGAAAAGCAGGAAAGAGAAATGAAAGTGATGCAAGAAGAAATGGACATATTGAAAAAGGAGAACAAAAAACTGACAGAGGAATATCATGTCATAAAAATCAGAATTGACCATCTAGAAACTGATAAATTCATGAGAAATCAAGAAACAATAAAGCAGAATCAGAGGAATGAAAAAACAAAAACAAAAACAGTAAAACATGAAATATCTTATTGAAAAAAAAATAACTGACCTAGAAAATAGATCTTGGAAAGACAATTTGAGAATTATTGGACTACTTGAAGGCCATAATCAAGAAAAATTCTTGGACATCATATTGCAAGAAATTATAAAATATAACTGCCCAGAGATACTTAAATAAGAAAATGAAATTAAAATTGAAAGAATTCACAGATTGCCTCCAGAAAGAAATCATCAAGTAATAACTTCTAGGAATATAATAACTAAATTCAAGAGCCACCAAGCTAAGGGAAAAAATACTTCAAACAGCCAGATAAAAAAATTAAAAAAAACCAACAAAAAAACATTGAAATACTGTGGAGCTACAATCAGGATCACACAGGACCTAGTGGATTCTACCTTAAAGGATTGAAAGGCATGGAATATGATATTCAGGAAGGCAAACGATCTGGGTTTACAACTCTGAGTCACCTATCCAGCAAAACTGAGTATATTCTTTAAGGGAAAAAAATGGTGATTCAATAAAATAAAAGATTTCCAAGTATTACTGAGTAATAAGCCAGGCATAAACCAAAAATTTGAAGTCCCAATATGAGATACAACAAGAGAAGTCCAAAAAAGTAAGAAAGAGGAAATTTTAGGTACTCAATGATGTCAGAATTTTATGTGTCTACATGGAAATAAGATTTCTGTAATTCTCCAAAATTACTCTTACTAGTAGAGAAGATAGAAGAGATTTACTCAAGTTTATTTCTCTTCCCCTCTCTATGGTTAAGTGGAAAATGAAAAGATTGGATTTGATGTGCTCTTAGGGTCCTTCCATTTCTAAATCTATGATTTCATGATTCAAATGTCTAGCTCTGCTTGCCAAATTATCCCTTGGTGCCAAGTTTACTTTAAGAGATACTTTTTAGTCGACTCCCAAAGATGAGGTTAAATGTAGATGGCACTGTTTCACAAAGAACTTTCTCTGATTAATCTAGGAACATATCCAAGCCAGGTGAGAGGACAAGCCACTCATGAGTTTAATGGAAGAGAACTTAATATTCTTGAAGTTTTTGGTCTTACTTTTTATGTATGTTAGTAGTCATGGGGGGCAACTAAACCCCTTTCAACATTTCAATAGAGTGTTACTTTACCCATGAAGCCTTTTATGATTTCATACCCAATTATCCAATGACCATCGTCTTCCTCCCCAAAATACTTTTAATGTATTCATTATATGCTTTTTCTGTTCATATTTTCTCCACCTTTAAAATTAAGATTCCCCACAATATGGACCAATATGGAATGTCTTTTTTAGTTATTCTTGATATGAAACATAACCCTTGGTTTATTGTATATACATCATACATGCTGATTGCATTCTCACTAGATTTTCCAAAGTCACAAAGCTTGAATTCAGATCCAAATGATGAACTTTTTCATATAAATATCATTAATATTTCCTTGAGTATGATTTTTTTCTGGAAGCTCACTTAGTTTTCTCTACTTATAATTCATTTGTTACTCTAGGCTCTAGAAAATTAGAACAGCTTGTGTATTACAGAATATCTTCTAACATGAGGATGTCTCTGACTGAATTAGCTTCCTTAATGTTTGCAAAGCCACTGGCCAGATTCTAGTTCTCTGAAACGGTGTATTTTCTTAAGTTGACAGCCCTATTTTGTTAAGGGGGAAGTGTATAGATAGAATCCATTTTCCATGCTTATCCTCCACAAGCTCCTCCTACCCCACATCCCATTTTGTTTGCTTACAGTTGTGTACATGGAGCACTCTCTGAGTTGGAGTTTTCATGGAACACAGGCCTGAGCAGGAGCGCTGGTGCCAGCATGCGATCAAGGGCTTTTGCTGGATGTGGCAGCTTGGCAGGCTACAAATTTTGGCTTCCTGATTCAGCTTAGGGTATTTTAGCTAAGTGATGTTTTCTGTCTCCTTCCTACATTTCCCTGTTTTTTACTTTATCTCCATTTGATTAAATTTTAATGGTTAAGAGCTACTAACAGACTCATGACTTGAGAGTTTCTTTTATAGATGGTGACAATAATCTTTTTTAAAATTAACGTTACATTTAATATTTTACTTTAAGAAGTAAGAATGTTTTATTACTTAATGACCACTATCACAATTTTTTAGATGGGCTCCATGATACAGTTGAAAGAAAGCTGGATTTGTAGTGAGAAAACTTGAGTTGGAACTCCAAATTTAATCATTCTTTCCAATATGAACTTGGTTAAATCATTAAATCCTTTTTAGGCCTCTATTTTCCTTTCTCTTATATGAATAAGTTGGACTAGATGGCCTCTAAAATTTATTTTTTTTTAACTTTTTTTTTAATATTTTTTTTAAACCCTTGTAATTCGGTGTATTGTCTCATAGGTGGAAGAGTGGTAAGGGTGAGCAATGGGGGTCAAGTGACTTGCCCAGGATCACACAGCTGGGAAGTGGCTGAGGCTGGGTTTGAACCTAGGATCTCCTGTCTCTAGGCCTGATTCTCACTCCACTGAGCTACCCAGCTGCCCCTCTAAAATTTATTTTTGCTTAGTTGGTCTTGTAGGGACAAGTCATCTGACTCTCAAAATACACTAGCAAATTAAAAAAAATATGATGATACATACAATATTTTTAGACTAATCTATATATATTTTATCTTTGATGATTTTGATAATGATAATGATACAGTTGGTGATGCACTTAATTTTGGAAGGCTTGTGGTACATTTCTTCTCTATGCAGGATGACATTTTCTCTTTTACTTTAAATGTGAACAATTTCAGTTAATAATAATTTTATATGAGTCTTAATCTCTGAGAACACTGTACCAAGAGAAGTGCTATATGCAAAAAAGAAATATGCTTTTATTTTGCCTTTAGGAGATAGATATATTCCTTGTATATGAAGGCCATTTATTCATTCTATACCATATTATGTACCTTTGTCTCTAAAGTTGTTTTTTTAAATTCATTAATGAATTGTATTTTTATTTTATGTCAGCATTAGTATTCATGAAGATATTTGTAGGAAATATCTTCATATGAAGACCCTATAAAGGAAATATTTACCCTACCACATGTTCTTTCCATTATGCCATATTTCGAGCCATAACTTGCATATGAAAGGTGTAATTAAATGAGCATATTTATTCATTTTTCAGCCTGTTTACTTCTGAAAATAAAATTAGCCAACAATATAAAAATATAGATGGATTATGCAAATAGGAGTTAATCAAGATATTCTTTCTCTCTTTTATTTTTTTTTTATCTCATATCCTCCATTTGCCAGTGGAGAGATTGAATATGCTAGAGAAAGTTGGGCAAGACTGAATAACAATAAAAAACAGACTCATGTTGACTACCAGGAATCACCAAAGTTTTCTGAAACTAGTTACATGCCATGTTGTTAATTAATTCAATAAATTTGTTTAGAATCAATACCATTTTCAATAGCAAATTTTATTTAAAAATTAAAAAAATATTTAAAAAATATTATGGAAGATACTGAATACAGTATGTAGATCAATAAAGTGAATATATATATATATATATATTTATTTTATATGTGTATAAACATATGTGTAAAAATAACTTTTTGCAGTATATGTAAGAGCCTTAATAAGTTATGGGAAAACAAACGAAAACTGAAATGGATCTCACCTTCAAAGATTTGATATTCTACTTTGAAGACAGAAGGCTTATACATATAAGTGCATGCAAAATATTTCATATTTATAAGTTACTAATATCACAGAAAGACAATGAATTGAGCCCAGAAACTGGGGAAAGGAATTATATAAAAGATACAAGTTAAATTACACATAGAAAACATTGGTGTTTTCCATGATTCTAAGTTATGAGGCTGGCAAAACACATTTCTATCTCTAATTTTTTTAGTGATGCTTTTTAATGTCTATAGCTTGGAAAAGTTTAGAAGCCTGGAATAGAAAGGGAATGAAAGGATGTCCTCTGATTTCTCTACACTCAAGGATGCAGTACTTAAGTGAAGAATAGAGTGCTGGTCCAGAGTCAGGAAGACTCATGTTCCTCATTTGACACCTAATTTCTCCCTCCTCCCCCTCTCCAGGGGAGTGGTTATGGGCAGAGTTCCTTTTTTGTAGTCAGTCCTTATGCATAGATCTTGCTTTCAGGGTAGAGTCAAGGAGGTAGCTCCATAGCCATCTCTCTCCCTTGCATGTCCTACTGTGCTCACTGCCTTCATTTAACTTGTGCAGTCCACCACCTTGGTTCCCCAGTCACCAGAGCAGGAGATACTCAAGAAATGCTTGCAACTTAAGCTTCCCCATGTTATTGCCAATCCCACCACAGACTTTGCTGTTACCACCAACTTGAACTCTGTGTAGACATGATGAGTGGCTGTTTGTTCCATTAAACAGAACTGCATCAGAGGGGCCCACAGCATCCTCAGCACAAAAGGATTCTGTGTCAGATCCTTTGGAACAGGAAGCTGAACTCTCAGGACCAGCAGCAGATAAGCCCAATGTTTACTATTTCAAAACAACCTATGATCAGATCTATAATGATTTCAGAAAGATAGGGTATTCTATATGCAGATTAGGATTTTGTGCATATTGTACAGAAATAAAAGAATTAATCTGGGACTAAAAAGATTCCTGAATTGACAACATCTCTTGATCTAATCTTGTTATAAAAAATAGGTAATCTTAGTGGGTCTTGAAGGCAATTTGGGTGTGAGGAAGGATAATAGGGGTATAGGTGGTTATAAGGTGATTGGAGGAGGAATGAAGGTACAGGAAGGTATATAGGAGATGAAGGAAATGGGGTATGTAGGAGAGGGCAGCTCAAAGAGGTTTATTCCCAGAGGCTTGAGACAGAAGATACAGGGAGGAAATTAAGGCCAGTAAGAAATGTTTAGGTTTTGGCTGGAGAGTTTCTCTTGTTAGTTTCTAAAGTCTCTTGAGGGAGGAGTCAAGAAGGCCCCTCTGCCAGTCAAACTGATGGCTAGAGGAAGTCTTGGGTAGGTACTTCCCCCAATTTGTTGCTTCCCTTCTAATTTTGATTGCATTGGTTTTGTGTGTACAAAACCTGGTTAACTCAATATAATCAAAATTATCGATTTTACATTTTGTAATGTTCTCTACCTCTTGGATCATCTTAAATACTTTCCTATGGATATGGCAAGTATTCTATTCTATGTTCACCTGATTCATTTATGATTTCACTCTTTTTAAGTCATTTGCCCATTCTGAATTTATCTTGCTATAGGATGTGAGATGTTGATCTGAACCTAATCTCTCCCATACTGCTTTCCAATTTTCCTAGCAGTTTTTGTCAAATAGTGGGGTCTTCTCCCCAAGGCTGGGATCTTTGGGTTTATCGAAACCTGTCTTCCTGAGGTAAAAAAAAAATTAATGTATCCATATCTGTATCTACATCTATATCTGTCTTCCTATTTACATTTAAAATGCAAAATAATTAAAAACCCCAAGTTTCCAAGGAGAGTTGAGAGAATGTTCTTCCTACATTCCTTTGCTGAGGTAGAAGAATTTCGGTCGATGATGGAACACTAACACTTAGGTTCTGTTTTTCTATGAAAAACTAAAGATGAATTTGGGGATAGATGATGGAAGAGAGATATAGTCAGGACAAAAATGATGCAAATATGTAAATAATTATTGAGTGAAGTATTTTTAAATCAATTATATCTCCCCTTAAACTTTCACTGAATAGGAGATTAGACTTGTATTTTTAATTTTTTTTGAAAATTGTAGGCTATCAATTCAAATAAAAGCCACAGTAGGGACACTACTTTTTTTAAAATTTGTTTTTTTTTTTTTTTGTTTTTTTCTTCTCTGTGTAGATGATTAGTCAAATTTCTTATCAGTGATTGTGGAGCTCAATTAAAAGCCTCTTCAATGTTATCAGGCTTGTTATAATCAGCATTTCTCATATCATTTCACACACACACATAGCATTTTGTGATCCTCAAAGCAATATATAAATGTTAGTCATCCTCATCCTCATCATTATCATTACTATCATGATTATTTCAAAAAATAAGAAAATTGCAGAAGCAAAGTATTTAAAAATTGGACTTCAACAGCCATTTAGACTGAAATGTATCATCCAAAATAATCCTCTCTATGACATTCAATGCAAGTTGTTAATTTAAACTTCTATTCTTAGATTTGTAGTGAGGGGTTCTATCTCCTGCAATATCTGAAAAGGCAGTCCATTGTTGCTCAGATCATCCCCCATTACATTCATACACATCTCTCAAAGAGGTGACAAGGCAATGAAACTAAGCAGCTGTTATTTTCATCTTGTCTAGTAGGAGATCTCTTGGACACTCATATGACAAACTATGATCATAGCTTAAGGAAGAAAAATTCAAAAAAAACATGTGGTTGTTTATTCAAAATCATGGAAGTTTAGTATTTTTTTTGGGGGGGAAACAGATGGTAGAAAATCACAGGTGCCAAAATAATACCTACCTTACAGGATATATTTAGCCTAAAGTATAATTTTAATGATTATATGTATAAATTGTTTCTTCATGTAAGTTCCCTCATAACTTTATTTAATTAAAGGGTAACTAACATTAAAGGTGAAAAAGAAACTATTAAATAGAATCCTGAAATCTTATGAGAGCCATATTTTTGGTACAATATTTTAAAATATCCAAGGTTTATTAGATGTGGTTTTGCAGATGATATACATTTTTCATAGGGACTTTCATTAGAAATCTTCTTCTCCTAATGACTGCATAATTAAACCATAATGGGATATTTAGGCTTATGACTATTCATAGGGAAGCTGTTATAACAAAACAAGCTATAATTAACTACAAGCCCAAAATACATTTTCATTTCTATAAAGATTTCTTCCTTTCATCTTCTGCTTTGCCAATTTTAAAAATACAAATAAAAATAGGGGAAAAGAAGCATCAAGTCATACATATTAACTCCCTGATCTAATATATTACAGAATCCAAATGCTTTTATTTTCTTTTATCCTTTCTGAAAATTTGGTCATTTGTTCTATGGGAATCCTTAGCATGTTTAATATAATTGCCTTTTATTTTGGAAAAATGGTGTAAATAAACTTACCATACCAAGCACGGTAACAATGAATATTTTGATTTTCACCTCTTTTTTCTTTGAAATGAGCAATGTACAATGTGATGATATGGAGTAGAGGCTAAAGTAAAAGGGGAGATGATTCAAATCTTAATGATGAAACATAGTATCTCTGTGATTCTGGAAAATTTTATAAAAATTTCTGAGGATCTTAAACCAGTGATATAAAACTGAAGAAATAATAGGTAATTCTTGCATAGGGATCTGTGAAGAAGATATATTGATATAATATTAAAATGTGTCAATCGGGAAATTGAAGAGATGCCCATCGATTTTAGAATGGCTAAATGAATTGTGGTATATGGTTGTGATCGAATACTACTTTTAAGAAATGATGAGCAGATCAATTAAAAATATGGAAAGATTCACATAAAATTATGAAGAGCAAAATGAGCAGAACCAAGAGAATATAATATTCAGAAATACAAATATCATTTCAAGAAAAACTGTGAATATGGAGCTCCAAGGAATTGATAAATAGAAACATGTAGGACATATATATGTATGTATGTGTGTTTATTTGTAATATATAGTCAAATCATAACTTCTCTTGTCAATCAATATTTATTAATTATAACTATTTTATATTATTATGATAACATTTATGAAGAACTTTCCAATGAAAAGAAATGTTATCATTTTATTATATATTTTGTTTTATAAAATATTTCCCAATTACATTTTACTGTAGTTCTCATTCTCTACCAAAGTAGTGTTATTTTCTTCAGGTGGCCCAGGGGCCATGCTTATGCTATTGACATTCTAGACAAGTTTCTGAGGTACAAATTACAAAGGAGGTAAAAATCTACATTGTCAGTGAGAGCTTTCTCACTTGGGATCTCCCTTTTAATGGCATCAAAGGTCTAACTCTATTCATTTCAGTGTTACTAAAATTTTCATATTCATTCTTTAAGAATTTTGTCCCATCCATTGGATATCTTCCTGACAATGCAGGCCATACTTATAATTGATTTTTTTAAATCCTTAACTTCTGTGTATTGGCTCCTATGTGGAAGAGTGGTAAGGGTGGTCAATGGGGGTCAAGTGACTTGCCCAGGGTCACACAGCTGGGAAGTGTCTGAGGCCGGATTTGAACATAGGACCTCCCGTCTCTAGGCCTGACTCTCAATCCACTGAGCTACCCAGCTGCCCTCCTTATAACTGATTTTTGATAAGGACTAGGATAAGGACCAGGGACAGCTGGGTAGCTCAGTGGATTGAGAGCCAGGCCTAGAGACGGGAAGTACTAGGTTCAAATCCGGCCTCAGACACTTCCCAGCTATGTGACCCTGGGCAAGTCACTTGACTTTTGCCTACCCTTAACACTCTTCCACCTATAAGTCAATACACAGAAGTTAAGGGTTTAAAATTAAAAAAAAATAGGGAGTTTATTCACACACTCACTTTAATCATCATTAGTTAATCAATTAGTTATCAAAAATTACATGAATGGGGGTAGCTGGATAGCTCAGTGGATTGAGAGCCAGGCTTGGAGATGGGAGTTCCCGGGTTCAAATCTGGCCTCAGACACTTCCTAGCTGTGTGACCCTGGGCAAGTCACTTAACCCCCATTGCCTAGCCCTTACTACTCTTCTGTCTGGGGACTGATACATAGTATTGATTCTAAGATAGAAGGTAAGGGGTTAAAAAAATATATGAATGGGGTGTTCAGGGAAGACTAGCACCGTTGATTCAAGGGTTTGCCCTGCCCTTTTTAAAGCTACTAATCAATCTTTGGTACCTACCTGTCACCTAATTCTAAACTCTTCTCCAAAAAGCAGTAATCACACCCTGTGCCATAACCTATCGGATGGTTAAACTAAGTTGTGGATAAATCATAGGCCCCAAACCTAACAATAAGTTAGGGGAATATCTACTGCAAACATTTGAAAAATTCCCCCAGTGGAATGGGTAGATGAGAAAAAATTATTCTTATGACCACGAAGGCATCGAAAGGGCTGCTTTGGAGAACTTAAAATTTGGTCAGACATCAAAGATGCAGCATTATCCACTGCATCCCAGGCCATTGATAGCCATTTTGATCTTTGCCTTGCCACTGGATTTTAATGACTGAAAGAAAGTGAGCCTTATGACTGTTCAACTCTACCTTCCATTTCATGAAGTCTTGAAATGCCTCTTGGGAAACAAAGGATGTTCAACAACAGTGAACAACATAATAGTACCTTGATGGAATATTCAAGTTTCCTACTGTACAGCTCCTTATTTTATCTTGATACAATCAACATACCAAGAAACAATCATTCATTAAGTGTTAGGAACTATGTTAGGTTCATGTTTGTGTTGATACAGAAACAAAAACAAAAATAAAACAGAATAATACCTATGCTCAGTCAACCTTTGAGTTAAAAATGTGAGAAGACATGTTAAAAAGTTTATGTGAAATATATTGAAATGGATTTTTGAGATGGGGGAAGGAAACAATAACAACTGGACTGAGCTCAAGGTACATATTGAGAAAGACCTTACATAGAAAGTGATTCTTGTCATATGCCTTGAAATGAACTAAATATAAGGAAGTAAGGATTTTTTTTTATGCCGAGGGGTCAGTCATGCACCATACTAGGAAATATGTACAAATGAGGTATATACAAGATCAACTGGGTATAATTCCAGATGGAAAGTTATAAAACCAAGAAAGAACATGAAATTTTCCTTATAGAAGGTGGGATTGTAGATGGGATTTGAATGAAAAGCAGAGATGATCATTAGTTCTTCTTTCTAAGGCTTTATAAGCTTACCCAATTATTTTCTATTCTAGAATTTTTAAGAGAAATTGGCATGTACTTATTTTTCCAGACAAGATTGTTGTACCATGTATAATACATTCCTTTATTATTTAAAACATGAGGGAGAATGTATCCACCTTCAAGTCCAAGACAATTGTACAGTTTGCCATTAATTTCTATGACTTGCTTGAAGAAGCACTTTGCTTTTGTTTGAGTAAGGGGTAAAACCCATTTTCTCCATCATATTTGTGTATATAGATGCATTGTCTTCAACAGTAAGTTTTATTGTAGAGAAACTGTCTCTTGAATAAAAACAAAACAAAACAAAACTTATTCCTGAGATGTTTTATAAGGATCAAAAGCAATGGATTAGACAGAAACATTGGAAGGCTTAGTTTTATTATGTAATATCAACCCACCTCCCTCAAGTAAGTGGTCTCTTGAGAATGGTTGGTAATGAGGAATTTGTTAATTAGACTTTAATTGTGTCAGTTTGGAGAAGCTGCTTAGCATAATGAATCTAGGGATGTAATTGGTCCAGCAGAGAATGTAGCAATCCTGTGAAATACCAAGTGAGATGAATTGAGTAAAGAAGTCCTGCTGGAAATTAAGGAATGAAAACATTTACCTGTATTGTTATCAGCATAAGAAGAAATAGTATTTTATTTTTTATGATTTACATGTAAAACAATTTTTAATATTCATTTATAAAAGCTTTAATTTCTAAATTCTCTCCCCTCTTCTCACCCTCCTCCATTCCCTCCCTTCTACTCTTCTCCCTCCCTAAGATAGTAAGCAATATAATATAAGTTTTACATGTGCACTCATGCACAATTTTTTCCACTTTAGTAATTTTGTGGAATAGATCCCAATTTAAAAAAAAAAGTAGAAAGAAAGTGAAATATATTATGAATCATTCTATATTCAGACTCACTCACTTCCTTTCCATGGGGCAGATGATATTTTTCATTGTGAATCTCTGGGCTGGGCTTGAATCATTACATTGCTGAGAATAACTAGATAATTTACTGTTGTTCATCAAAAACTATTGATGTCATTTTGTACAATCTTCTTTTGGTTCTGCTCACTTCACATTGCATCAGTTCATGTCTTTCCAGATTTTTCCACAATCATCTTGTTTGTCATTTCTTGTAGCATAATAGTATTTTATAACTATCATAAGCCAGAACTTATTTAGCTATAGCCCAATTAATGGATAACTTCTTAATTTCTAATTCTTTGCTACTACAAAAAAAACTTCACTGAATATTTTTAATGCAAATAGCTTTGTTTCCCTTTTTAAAAAATCTCTTTTGGATAAAAAAAACTAGTAATGGTATTGCTGGATCAAAGGGTATAAAAAACCAAATCCTAATAATAGGCATTATGCTTCTGAATCATTAAGAATTGACTAATCTCTTTAATTACTTTTTTCTTACTTGAGGGGATGTTGACAAAGATGAATTAATACAATAATTATGTCTTTAATATGTGTCATGAACTATGTTGATGACTGGAAATATCAAAATAAAATTCCTTTACCCCCAAAGAGTCGGCACAGAAAAGCAAGTGATTGCTATGGAGATATGCTTTGGTTTAGATTTTGCCATAATGGTGATTGAAAAGATATGACAGGTTATTGATCTACCTTTTCTAAAAGAAACAAGAGTGCCTTGTGAAAGTGAGTCATAGAGTCATTTAAATGGAATAAGAATAGATTAGAATTTTCCCATTTTCATACACAAGAATATAAATTAAATCAGAAGTTATACGGTTTGATCCCCACTTCTTTAACTTACTGGAGATGCAAACATATAAATTACTAATATTTCTGAGACAGTGTCTAAATCAGGAAGTGTGAAGGTTATACAAAATTGAATTATATATACGTGTGTATATATACATGCTATGTATATATGGAATAAACAAAATTTGAGTTCCTTATAAAAAGTCTAATGCCTTTGGGTAACAAATTTATACTAGGCCCTCTCTCTTTATTGTGCCTTTTTAGTGATTTCATCAATTACTCTAAATTATCACTGTGCATATGATTCCCAGATATATATGTAATAATGTCCTAATAAATTAAAAAAATCAGTCCTAATATGCTTTCCTCAGCTTTAATCTTTTATCTCCATCTGATTTTTTTAAGCCCTTATCTTCTATCTTAGAATCAATACTGTATATTGGTTCCAAGGCAGAGGAGCATTAAGAGATCGGCAAAGGGGGTAAGTGACCTGCCCAGGGTCACATGGCTAGGAAGTGTCTGAGGCCAGATTTGAATTTAGTATTTCCCATCTCTAGACTGGGCTCTCAATTCATTGAACTACCCAGCTGCCTTATCCATTTGTTTTTAAAACTTTAGGTGTCAAATACATGGCCTATAACCCTCTTGCTGCCCAAAATACCGAAGTGCCATCAAAATGTATTAAAATATAATTAGGAGATAGTTATCTGACTAAAAGTATAATTAACATAAATATACATTTACATTTTGTGGGTGACTTCATCCTATTCATATGCGTAATTATAATTACTAGATACATATTCCCCTCTATTTTATTTTTCTTACTATTTATCCTCATTTCTTTTTCTTTTTACCTATCCCTCTTCAGAAATCTAATTTACTTTTTACAGTTGTTTCTGCAGTTCACATACTTGACTAAGAGTCCTTCTTGCTTCTTATGCCATCAGTTTCCTATTTCTTTGTATTTAAAGAAGACTTTTATACCTCATTAAATCCATTTGTTATTCCTTCTTTAAGCCAGTTCTGATGAGAATAAGGTTCCTGTACTATTCTCCGTACACTCGTCTTCTCCTCCTCTTTTATAATTCTTCTGTTCATATTTCTTTTCTCTGAGATAATATGCTCCATTTTACTTCTCCCTACACAAATTCATTTTTAAAATATCATCGCATCATAATCAGCTCAAATCCAAGAGTTCTTCCTATGTATACTCTTTCAGCTATTCCATTGATGATATATTCTTAAGAGTTACAAATATCATTTATCATTCATGACTTCATTAAATCCCTTAAAATCGGTCTTTCATGTTTATAATTATATTGCTCTTGATTATTTTAAAATAAAATTTTAGTTCAGTTCTTATCTTTTCCTCAAGAACAATTGAAAGCCCATTACCTTACCAAACATCCATTTTTTCCTTACAGGATTAGGATTTCTTTCAGCTTTTTTTAGTAATTTATTCTTTTGTTGCAAATTCAGCTCCTTTGATCTTTGGAATATCATTCTTTTTGTTTTTTTTAACATAGAAACTGCTAAATTTTGTCTTATCCTGACTGTAGCTCCGCTTCACTTAACTTGTTTCTTTATAGTTGCTTGTAATATTTTGTTGATAACCTGAAAACTCTGAAACTTAATTATATTATCCCTGTGAGTTTTTATTTTGGGATCTCTTTTAAGTGATGAGCTATGGAGTTTTTACCAATTCCTATTTTAGCCCATAGTTTTAAAACTTCAGGGCAATTTTCATTAATTATTATATGAATTATAGTGTCTAGGCTTCTTTTGATCATAACTTTCAGTTAGTTCAAGAATTCTTATATTACCTTCCCTTGATCTGCTTTATTAAATTATTTTTTTCAGATTATATGTTGATGCAATTTTTAATTACTGCTTTCTGACATTTTATGATCCATGGTCTCTCCTTCCCCATCCTTTCCCCTCCCGAAGATGGCAGGTAACATGATATAGGTTATACATGTATTATCATACAATGAATATTTCCATATTAATTAAGTTTTGAAAGAAGACACATGTCAGTATACTAGAGAAAAAATTCAGAGTAGGAAATAAAGTACAGAATGATACTCCTCTATCTGTATTCTTACTGCATCAGTTCCTTCTATAGCAGTGAATAGACTCCTTTATCATGATAGGATTAGGGTTGTCTTGGATCCTTGTTTTACTGATTATGAAAATTAAAACTAGACTATACTCTTTCATTTGGTATCCCAAAATTAACTTTGGATTTTAAAAAAGGGAGAATTTTAATATTAAGTTTCAAATACCATACTCTCTGAATTAAATTACAAACTGATTCAATCAGAGGGTGAGGTAAATTGCAATTTGCCCCACTCTCTGATTGAATTGAGATAGTGGATAGAGGAAAGATAGTGGGGGCAGAGGAATGGACATGCACACTCTGACACAATTCTAAAGGTCTTGTAAATCCTGGCATCTGGAAGAACCTTGTTTCTTACCTCTAGTGACTTCCTAGCATCCAGAAGACCTGTCTCTTTCCATGAGTGAGATTGGAGTCCTCCAATCGAAGAGGCTTTGGAAAGGAACATCAGGAAGAGCATAGATTCGGGTATGGAGAGGAAAGATATACATTTCCCCAGGAAATCTAGAGGGAGAACGTGTGCTTGGTCCCAACTCTCTATTCTCAGCTTTTAGACAATGCTTTTTAAGATAGCCAGCCCCATGTGGGTAGAGGCCTTTTCTTTCCCTAGCCCATTTTTTAAATTATTTAATAAATATTTATAAATTAAAATACAAGGTCTAGAGAATTTTGATCTGAACAGATGATAGTTAAATCATTCATGGTTGATGATTATAAGTTATTGCTGCTACTAGATATAATATACTCCTGGCTCTGCTCACTTCACTTTGAACAACATATCTTTTATTGTGTGTGTGTGTGTGTGTGTGTGTGACCCCTTCTCTGTTTTGAAGATCACTTGTTTTTCTAATATGTTCTATTTTTTATTTTTAAATTTTTTTCATTCTTTTGATTTTTTTTACCATTTCTTGATGTCTTTATGATATCATTGGTTTCCTTTTGATTAAGTATAATTTTTAAGGAATTATTTCCTTCACCAAGTTTTTGAATTTCCTTTACGAATTGTTTATTTTCTTTTCATGATTTTCTTGTATTATTCTTTTTCATATTCCTAAGTTTTCCTCAATCTCTCTTATTTGATTTTAAAGTCCTTTTTGTTTTCAACTCCTCCAAAAACTCTTTTTTGGGCTTCTGGCCAATTTATATTTTTCTTTGAAACTTTAGAAGTCACTGAATTGGATTCATTTTCTTTTGAGTATGAAGTTCAATCTTTTCTATCATGATACTAGTTATATGAAGATGCAATCTTTCTCTGCTTTCCATATTTTCAGTTCTCTATTGTCTGTTAACTTTATGTTAGGCTCTTCTGAAGTATGGGGAATAATGTCTCTTAGTTCAAGTTTTTGATTATGTTGTTCTCTAGTCTTTCTCTGGGTGTTTTTGATTTTTTTTATTGTTCTTCCAGTGATTTGTAATCCAAAACCAGTTGTGGTCATGACCCTACCCCTTACATCTTGGTCTATTAATGAACTTAGGTACTCCTCTCCATTCTGAATTACCACCATGGCCCCCACACTGCTACAAAAACTATTAATCCTTGAGATGATCTCTCTTGCTTCCAAAACTACCCCTCTGACTTAGAAATGAAGCCAGGAGCTTTGTTCTCCTGTGAGTGATGACAAATAGGGCCCACAAGTATTTAGGATAGTCCTCAGCCTGTGCTCCCTACTATTCACTCACAGCCACATCCTGAGCCTTTATATAATCAAAGTTCATGAGTTTCAGGTCCATTGCCAGCAGAAGTATCTTTGCAATCATCTTCTAATTAGCTGCCCTACCCCTACATATTCCTTGTGAAGAAAGTTCTGAAAACTTAGAGTGCTACTACAGCAGCCATCAAAACTTCCTATTAACTCAATGTTATCTTCACTTCATTCTACTCAAGTCACTACCCCAGGAATCTTTCTCAACATGATCATGAGTTTTCTTAGCCAGAAGACTTCTTTTCTCTGACTTTTAATCATTTTTGGTGCTCTGAAATTAATTTTGACCTGTCATTTCAAGTCATTATTTTTTATAGGTGAGTTAAATAATTTTCTGTCATATTTTCCATGTTCCTACAATTTCCTAGGCACTAGGATTACAACCAATAATTATATATGCAGAAAAACTGAGTATAATCCTTCTGGGGGCAGAAATAGATATTTAATAAATTAGAAGACTTTAATGCAGTCTTCATGAATAGGCCAGAGATAAACAGAATATTTGACTTTCACAAGACTCAAGAGACCCAGAAAAAGATAAAGAAGAAAGATAAATCATAAAAGAATGAATAAAATTAAATTGGTTACATTCCTACATAGGAAGAAGATATTTGTAACTCCTAAGAACTTTATCATTATTAGGGCAGTTAAAAGAATTGTAAATTAACACAAGGTATGCATGTGAGCTAGTTATGATAGGATGATATAGAAAAACAAAATTAATGGGTGAGAAAGAATCATTGGGTGGAAGGGAGAGGTAGAATGTGGCTAATTAGCTCATATAAAAGAGGTACAATAGAGTTTTCTACAGTGGAGAGGAAATGTAGGAGTGGTGGCAATCCTTGAACAGAATTGATTCAAAATGAGAATAACATACACACTCAATTGCATAGGGAAATCTGTCATACCCTACAGAGAATTAGGAGGGGAAGGATTTAAGAAGGGAGTGGTGCTGATAGAAGAGACATTAAAAAAATTGCACTTGCAAAAACAAAACCAATGCAGATAAAATTAGAAGGAATGCAGAAAAGTGGGGAGAAATACAGCAAGTTCCTCTAATAAATGTATAATTACTCGAATATGTAGATAACTGAGTTCCATTCCTTATAATATGTCATCCCCCTATTTGACAAAGGGTCAAAGTATAAGAAAACGGAGTTTTCAGATCAATAATTAAATGCTACCTATAGTAATATGAACAAATATTCTGTCCCTATTAATTAGAGAAATGAAAAATGAAATATTCTGTATGTACCATCTCATAGTTTTTATATTGGCTTATATGACAGAAAAGAAAAATGATCAATGTTGGAGGGGAAGTGGGAAAATTGAATTACAGAGGCAGTGTTCATAGAGTTGTGAAATAATTCAAACATTCTGGAGAGAGATTTGGAACTATACACAAAGGGCTATAAAACTGCAAACCTTTTGACCCAGAAATACCACTACTAGGTCTATATACCAAAGAAATTTTTTAAAAGAAAAGGAATCATATGTTTTTAAAAATGATAGCACCTTTTTTTCTGGCAAAGAATTAGAAACTGAGGGAATGTTTATCAATCGTGGAATGACAGAACAAGTTAGGGTGCATGATTATAGTTTATGATATGTGGTATGCAATTGTAATGGAACACTACTATGCTCTAAGCAGAATGTTTTCAGATAAACCTGGAAAGATTTATTTGATCTGATACAAAATTAAATGAGTAGACTCAGGAGAACAGTATTCACAGTAGTAGCAACTTACATACACACACATATATACATATGTGTATATATTTGATCTGTTTTCTTTTACAATATGACTAATATGGAAATAGTCTTTGTATGACTAAATATGTATAATCTATATCAAATATATTGTCTCCTCAAGGATCAGAGAGAGGTGAGGAAAAGAATATTTGTAGCTCAATTAAAAATATGCAAATATTAAGAACTGTTTTAACATATAATTGGTGAAGTAAAAATATTTTTTAGAAAATATATAGATAAAAATATCATGGTAGTGAATTTCATTTTTAAGTGATAATTATCTATTGAACATTTGCTAAGGCATTCTAATTCAGCCCCATCATAAAGTTTCCATACTGTGATGTAATGTTGACTCATTGCCAAGGATATAAGCAGATGGTTACTGATGACCTGAACTAACACTTGAGCTCTAACAATGTTTAACTCCCTAGGGTTTCAGTCTATTTACTGTTAACATATTGTTTACTACATGTGAATAAACACGTTTCCTATGGAGCCAGCTGTCTCTGGAAATACTTTATTGGATGATATTATGTTTGCATGGTAAAATAATTCATTATGTGTAGATTCACCTGCATTTGACTTTGAATATCTCATCTCTATGCCTTCCCAGTTTGGAATTACACACACACATACACACATATATCAATGAGCTAACACTATTTTGTATTTGAAAATCATATTTCATCCCTTTAGATAACTAAGGAACACTAAAATTATTGCAAAACAAGCATTGGTTGTTACTTTCATTAATTTGAGTGATTTAGAGCCAAATATATAGTCCATCTTTCAGTTGTTAGATTATATTTTTGTAGATATATACAAGGGAATTGAAATGAATTATCAATTAGTGAGTCAACAGTCAATAAACATTTATTAAGCATCTATTATATGCCAGAAAAATTGGGAAAATCACAAGGGACAGAAAGAAAGTAGTAAGTAGAAAACAAAAAACCTGCTTTCAAGACTCTTACGGTATATTGGGGAATGTGATATGCAAATAACTATATAGGATGATATTACCCATGGGGAAAATTTGAGATTATCAACATAGGGAAGTCTTTCATATTCTAACATTAAAGGATTTGGGGAAAGGGTTCAGGGAGAAGTTAGAATTTTATCTTAAATATCAATGAAAGCAGGGATGGTGGGAGGTAGAAATTAGGAGGGAGAACACTCTAGGCATGAGGGACAGCCACTGAGAAGGCATTTAGTAGAGAAATGTATTCTAGTGTGAAGAACAGAGCCAAGGCCTGGTATATGCATAGGAATGAAAGAAGCAAAATTACTACATATATAAGGTGAGTCCAGGCTTGAAAAACCATCAGAATTTTATATTTGTTTGCAATGAGAATAGGGAGCATTTGGAATTGATTTTCAGGGTGTATGGCAGAGTTCAAATAGTCACACATTTTAGGAACATCAATTCCCTGAGTAGATAACGAATCAGAATGGAGAAAAACTTGAGGCAATGAGAGAAAGAAGCAAGATATTGCCAGAATCCAACTCTAAAGCAATAAGGGCTTATACAAGAGAGGTGGCAGTTTCAGATAATGAGACAACTCTATATAAAAAAATGTGACAAAATTAGAATCATTAAGTATTGATAAGAAAGCGATTAATGAGTTGAAGAGAAAATCTAGGTTGTAAGCTTGAGACTAGAAGGATGGTAGTGGTCTAGGGAAATTGGAAATATAGTCAGAAAAAATAACAATTAATTCTGTTTTAAATATTCAGAGTTTGTGATATCTATGAAAATTCAGTTCAAAATGGCCAACACGCAAGTGGACATGTGAGATTGGATGCCATGCAACAGGATGGGATAGAATAAAAGATCTGAAACTCTCTGCCTCGGGAGGATACTTTAAAACATGAGAGCTGATGAGATTATCAAGTGACAGAGGATAGTGTGAGAGATGAGGTATTGGGGTTTCACTATAGTTTGTGGGCAAAAACTAGATGACAAAGAAGGAAAGGAGAATGAAAAGTGACCAAATAGGCAATTTCTAGGCTTCTTATACCTCACTTCCAATCTAATTCTCTCTTTGATCTGGTGACACTGACCTTCTGGACATTCCACAGATAAGACACTCTTTACATCAAATCAGGACATTCTCTTTATCTATTCCTCATGTCTGAAATGTACTCTCTCCTCAGCTTTGAATCCTGAACTCTCTGACTTCCTTTGAGACCCAATTGAACCTCATCTTCTAGAGGAAACCTTCCCTAATCCTTCTTAATTTCACTATCTTTTGCAGGTCCATTATGTTCACGCAACTTATATATGAGCTTTGTCTAAAGAAAAGATGTCAAAAAGACTGTGGTAGTATGTGGTCCACAACACGGAAATGCATTCATTCAAGTTAAATGAATAATTGGAATATATTTCACAAAAATATAAATACAATAAAATCATAGACAATGTTAATGTGTGGTTTTCTTAGTCTAAATACACTCAAAAAGTGCATTTTGTGTAGTTCAGTGGTCCTATTTCTACTGCAGTTTGATGTCACTGATTTAGAATACTGAGATGACAAGGTTTGCCCTATGTCACATAGCTAATACATAGGAGAGGAAAGATGTGAATCTAGGGCTTCCTGGATTCAATTCCAGCTCTCTACTCTCTATGTTATGGTGTCTCTGTGCCCTTAATTTACCATCAAAAATAGCTAGAAAACACATGTCATACATTCTTTGATTCATCTGCTTCCACTCTATTAAAAGTAAGAACAAGAAAGAAATGAAACCAAAATTAGCATTCTTAAGATACATAGAAAACAAAACCACTAAATGTTGCCATGGATTGCAGGGTCAAAAGTTAGAGGGAAAAATATTTAAATAAAAACTCAGTCCCTTACTAACTTACTGACCCTGGGAAAGTCATTTAACCTCAGACAACTTCAGTTGCTTTAACCATAAAATAACCATAATTACAGTACTTGCCTCCAACAATTCTTGTGATTATCAAATGAGATACTTGTAAAATACTTAGCACAGTGCTTGGCATGCATTTGTGCTTAATGAATATTATTTTCCTTCCTCTCCACTTTCAGAGTTTTATTTTTTCTTCCTTTTCCCTTTATTATTTCAGGTGAAATATTTCAAAGCAACTCAATTTAATCAAAAATAAATTTCATTCAATGTTTTGTTAACATTGGATTCATCATTTCTTAACTTGCAGCAAATGTTTGCAATTCCATTTTAGTTCTCATCTTCCTCTCCAAAAAAAAGCTTTGCAAGAAGAGAATATCTTTCTTAAGAACAACTTTAAAAAAGGCAGCTTTAAACCAATTTTGGAAACAAGATATTTAAGAAGATTTTGCCATTGGCCTTTAGGTGTAGGTCCACTATCTCCTTACATTTGCTCAAACATGTCAACATAATTTTCTATGTGCATGTTGCTATTGGTTATCAATGTGTGGTGTGTGCACAATAGAATGATTAGTTGCTCACAGATACATGTTTTTCATTTTCTGAATAATGAAGTGTTTTTTCTTCTCATAAAATGAGAACAAGAAACTAATATAAACCAATGCCTGCAGTTGGAAAAACTCATCAAAAAGAATATTGTGGTTGTGGGGTGTGGGGATAGAAGAGGGCTGTGGGAAAATGTTTTAAAACATGTTCTCTAAAAAAGTACAAAGGTCACGTTTTAAAGTGAATCTGTATTATTAATTTATTAATATTTTATCCATTATTTTCTTAAGTCTAGAAAATCAATAAAGCAATGGATCTGATCTGTATCCTTTGCTAATTTCAGAAGTGTAAAATTAATAATCATCTCTCTTGGCCATGAGGCACTGGCTACAGAAATCACCTGGAATAAGGAAAATGATAGAGAAAAGAAATGCAAATGATTGCACAATCTATCTCAATTGATAACAAATTAACTCATTCCCTTTTTAGATAACAGAACATAAATCACATACCACAAATTAAGAGAATTTATATTTGTGTGCTTGTAGAGAGAAATCAATACAACTATATATATATATATATATAATTATATACATATGTATATGAATATATGTATGGATATTATAGATATAAAAAACTATACCTATTTATTGTTCCTGAGTCTTTTCATTCATATCCAAATATTCACAATGTCATCTGGAATTTCCTTGATAGACACACTAAAGTGGTTTCCCATTTGCTTTTACAGTTCATTTTTCAGATGGGGAACTTAGAGAAATAGGATTAAGTGACTTGGCAAGGGTCACACAGGAAGTATGTCTGAGGCTGAATTGGAACTTAATAAGAAGAGTCTTCCTGATTGCATGCCCAGTTATCTATCTGCTAGGAAACCTAGCTGCCCATGAATTATTCCTACCTATCTATCTATCTATCTATCTATCTATCTATCTATCTATCTATCTATCTATCTATCTATCTATCTATCTATCTCTATTGATCTATCTATCGATCTATATCTATCTATCTATTGATCTATCTATCAATATATTCATCTATCTATTTGTACATATACATATAAATATACAAACACACACAAATAGAAAGAGAAAGATATTATAAAGATAGAGACTGAGACACATAATTTTATGTTTCTTCTTGTTGCTGTTGTATTAACTATTTTATTTATTATTGTTTTGCTTTCACCTCTAATATCAATAATTTCTTCATAGTTGCATTACTTTTGGTGAGGAATTGTCCTTGTTGACAAGATGGGCAGTTACTTTGAAATTTAAAATAACTGAAATCCATTTCAAATTGAAATAGTCTGTGACTTGCCCAAAGTCACAAAGCTATTATGTTTCAAAAGACAGTCTCCCTTCTGGTCTTCAGTTTCATATTACCAATTTTCAATTTCATCAGTTCCTGAATGTCAGTTTTTATCACTATACAGATGATTCCCATTTATTTAGAGCCAGCCCTAATCCCTTTCCTGAAATTTGGTCTCATATCACAATGAAATTTTGAATCTCTTCAATAGGATATCTCATAGCATCTTAAATACGGCAACAGAACAGATCAAAATCTATTATCTCCCCTACTAAACTATATTTTCCCAAACCTCTCTATTTATATAATAAGCATAGATAGATATCATACTAGTTTTACAAGTTCATTGCTTTGATGTCATTCTTTACCTCTCATTCCCTTAATTCACTTATTCAATCATTTGAAAAATCTTGCCATATCTACATTCATAACATATTTCCAACATGCTCCCTTTATTCTACTCACATAATCAGCTTCCTAATTTGAGTTCTCATAAGTCTTCTATTAACTGCTTCCTTCATTTTCTGCCAAATTATAGAAGTCAATACAGAAATCATGCAATGAATATGCCCAATTTTACAGGTTGCTTCATAGCTTCAAAAAGTTGGAAATTTTGGATCCTTTTGATGTAGCTGAATGATAGCAAGAACAGTTGCAATTTGGGAGGGGATGCTACCGAAATTGAGTAAGTTTCAACCCCTGCCCTGGATTGCCAAATGCTTGACCCAGGATTAATCATTTAGGCAGCACTGAGCTATTTGGCATTCCCAGGAAATGTTCCAGTTTTTGATGGTTTTAAATCACAATATCCCAAGAGAGTGTAATAAAGAAGATGGCTTAATGCATGGCATCTTAAGCCAAGTAGCCATTGTTATTACATCTACAAATTCCAGTGATATTATTAAAAATCTGTAATATTAAAGAATAATAGTAATGTATTATTATCTTGTATGTATTGTATGTATAATATAATAATGTAATATTAAATCATCATAATAAATCATTTTGAAAATTAGTAGATTCATCAGCCATCTATTCTAACCCATGCATGAAATTAATTTACAATATAACATTCCCAGAAAATGATTACTCAGTTTGTTCTTGAAGACTTCCTAATAGTAAGACACAATCACTTTGAGGCAGCCTATTGTACATTTGGGTACCTCTAAACATTAGGAGGTTTTGTTTTGTTTGTTTGTTTTTTTTATACCAAACTTAATTTGCCTCTTACAAAGTTCCTCTTCTATCATGATTTTATAGAAGCCATTTGATTTAAAGAGGCTTACGATATGTAGAGGGAGACCTGTATTTTAATTCTGAATCTATCACTGGAAAGTATGACTATCATAAAAACTCCTTAAAATTTTAATTCTAAATCTATCATTAGCAACTTGTATGACTATCATAGAAACTCCTAAAGCCTTAGTTATCTTATTCTCAAAAAGAATGTGATCCGTCATCTAAAAGGGCAGTTCAAGTTCCAACTTTCTTGTCTCCAGCATCCCAGTAACTGCTCTCTGCCTACAGAGTGCCAAAGTTCCCATCCTATAAGGGGCTTATACATTGAGGACATTTTTCAACAGATGGTCCTTGTTTAGATTAGTACTAAAAGAATTGGGGAAAAAAGAGGGTTTAGGTAACCTCTGTGTATGTACATGAGTAGAAGCACATACACAATGTACTCTTTGAAAGGAACAGCTGCATTATTACAGGGTTAATATGTGCTAGGTCCACAGTGTTGCTCTTAGTATTGTTTGCAATTGAAAAAAAAAAAACAACACCAGAGGAAAAAGAAAAATGGGCAAGCTCTAATGATAAGATATGCAGAAAAAAATTCTCTCAATAAAGAAAATTTGAAACCGCATTATGTTATCTTCACTTCCTTTCTAAAAGAGCAACTGGAAAATGATGAATCTTAAAATATTCATTCATTAAGCATGACATATTTGTAGTAAGCAAAATGTAAAAAGATCTTGTCTCCCTTGCATTCTTCCTCTCTTTCTGCTCTGAAGCCTGAAATGTTTTGGAGCTTGATTGGGAAAAAAATGTAATTCCAAGAAAAGCATTGGTATTTTATGTAAGATTTTGTAGGGAGCCAGTGAATATTCTGGAGAAGACAGACTGTTCAGGATCTGTGGTGAGAGGGATATTTTGTAAGCATTAATGTCTTATTAAATTCTCCTATGAATTTCTAATGGCACTTTGAAAGACCAATAAGTCACTTTTGGGCATTTCATAGTTATCTGAATAGTTACATTCCTTCTCTATCATACTGTTTTTTTTTAAATTAACTAATTATTTCTATCGAGCTGCTCCCTCCCCTCCCTACATCACAGAAGGCATAATCTGGCCAAATATATAGATTACAATTTTTTTGTTTCCATATCTCAGTTCAGTTTCTCTGGAGGTGAATGTTTCCAAGTTATTCTTAAATATAAAATCTGTAGTTGTATAAAAAGTTCTTTTTGATCTATTTGTTATAGCACAGAAGGATTCCATCACAACCATAAAACACCATTTGTTTAGCCATTCTCCAATTAATGGGCATCTCCTTTATTTCTAGTTCTTTGCTACCACAAAGAAAGCTACTATAAATGTTTTAGAAAATAAAGATTTTCTTTCTTTTTCTCCCCAATCTTTTTGGGAAATAGACTCATCAATACTATTATATTTTACATAAATATTTTTATAGCTCTCTAGGTATAATTCTTAATTAGTTTTCAAAATGGTTGGATCAGTTCATAGTTCCACCAAAAGTGTATTAGTGTCTCTACTTTCCCTTATGCCCTCAAATATTTGTCATTTGGCCCTTTTGTCTTATGAAGCAGTTGGATGTTTAGGATATGATGATGCGGAATTGTTTTGCTTTGTTTTTCTCTAATCAGTAGTGATTTGGAGCATTTTTTTTAAAGGGGATCTATATATGGCTTTGATTTTTCATTTGAAACTTTCTGGTCATATCTTTTCTCCATTTATGAGTTTGGGGATGACTCAACCTTATAAATTTGATAAGATTTTTTATATATTTTCAATATGACAACACTACATGAGAGATTATGAAAAAAATTCCCCAATTTTCTGCTTTACTTTGGTTCTTGACAACATTTGTTTTATTTCTTTAAAAACTTTTCAACTTAATGTATTAAAAATTATCCATTTTACATCTCACAATACTCTTCATCTCTTGTTTACTGATAAATTCCTCTCCAATAAATAAATATGATACCTTATTATATTCTAAGCCCTATTAGATGAAAGTCTAGCTGGATTTTTTTTTATTTCTGAGAATCTTCCAGAGAATTTGTTTGTTTGTTTTTTACCTGGAGGGTATGGAATTACCTATACTTCTAAGTTACACAGTGGGTAAAGCACCAAATCTGAAGTCAAGAAGACTGGAATCCAAATTATGCCTCTGATACTTATTAAGTTTGTTATCATGGGCAAATCACTTAATCCTGTTTGTCCCAGTTTCCTAAGCAGTAAAATGAGCTAAAGAAAGAAATACCAAACAACTCCTGTATTTCTTCTAAGAAAACTCCAAATGAGATCACAGAGTCAGACTTGACTGAAAATTACTAAACAACAAAAATAACATGCAATTAATATCTGAGAAATTTAATTATATTCAATTAGATAAGATGTGTGGGAATGCCTTTGAACTAGATTATTGAAGATAGGGAATGAGGGCTCTCTGATAACTTTTTTTGCCTTTTTACTGGTGAAGGTTATTAAATATTTTTTGAAAGGTGACCTATGATAGCATTCTTTTCAAACTTCTGGGAATCCGTGCTTTACTTTTTGTCACTTCTATCAGTCCTTATTGTTGTTGAGAGAACCTCAATGTAGTTCTCTGTCTTTGTTTAGTGTGAAACTAGGACTTCACCAAGTTTATGTATCTGAGAAAACAGCAGAATGAAATGTTAGTTAATAATTATTTAATGAACCCTGAATTTCAGGGTTCTTCATCATTAGAAAGGGTCAAAATCGAGAAAGAAGGTAATTAGGGTGAATTTATAGGTCAAATTGGGATGAATAATTTGAAACATGAGAGAAGTGATTCTTCTTTTTTGTCACCTACATAAATTGTTATTTTTTTTCTGGGATTAGGGTAAAATGAGAAATGAAATAGTCTCTCTGAGATAGTAGCAGAAACTACTTAGCGGGAAGAAACTGTAATGAATACCATGGAGGTTTTGTTTGCCTGAGGAAGACAGAGAATAGAGACACACTATCTAAGTATAGGGTCAAGAAGCAGACAATGAGAGTCTAGAGAAAAAGAAAGGCAGGTTGAATAGTGAAGAGAAAGGGAGGGAAATTCTCTGTGAAAATAGTCCAAAGATGAAATTAAAAAGAAATGAACAGGAAAAACTGAAGAGAAGGAGAGGAAGGTTGAATCTGCTTGACCAAGAAAGGAAAAATAATGGAGGAAGTTAAATAAATATTTCAAAAAAGGAAATAATAAGCATATCTCCAGAGAAAGGTGTAGGTTAAAAAAAGTAATAGGAGATTCAGGATAAGGGGGAAAAAGTCAGTAATAAAAGTGCCATCTAGAAAAAAATACATTATTGATCTAAGGTAATCAGATATAATATAGCATGGTTTCAGCAGAAAAGAAAGACAAAAACATAACTTGAAAAAATATTAGAGACAAAAAAAGAAAAGTATATAGTTAACTCATAACATTTAGTGCCAACAGATTACAAAATTCAACAAAATTAAGAGGGGTAGTAACAAGATGGATAAAAAAGGAAACCCAACAATTTATTGCTCACAAGAAACATATTTAAAAATAACTTCAAAGAAATATACAAAATAAAGCAAAAAATGGAAATGTTAAGCAAAAGAATGAATCAAAAATATTACAGAGGTAAAAAACAAACAAACAAAAACATACTACCTGACAAACCAAAAATAAATATTAAAAAATGAAAAAGGATAAACAATTAAACTACATATTGTTGAAAGGAACAGTAGACAAAAAATAATATTAGTAATAAATACAAACACTCCAAATATCTTATAGAAATTCATAATGGAAATATTAGCTGAATTACAAGAATATATATGAAGTAGTAAAATTTCAATAGGACATTTCAATATCTCTAGGTTTTGGTAAGTCTAACAAAACAATTATTTTTTTTTAAAAAGGAAATCATGAAACTCAACATTTTGAAGAATAAAGTAGAGCTAAAAGATTGCTTTTGTTATAGAGCTAAAAGATTTCTTTTAAATAAAACTTCAAAATATGCATATTTCTCAATACCACAAAGACATCTTATGAAATCTTTCCTTTAATGTTATAAGTTTATTCCTAATACAAAACCAGGGAATGATAAAAGGCAGAAAAAACTTGGATAATATAATTAATGAATATTATCAAAAAATTTAAGCAAAATCATCTCAAACATATTTAAGAGAGATTAGGAAAGACTTACTCCAGAAGGTGGACTATTGGGATTTGAACAAAGAAATGGAGGTGTGCCTATAGAAGTGAAGAAGGGTAACATTCAAAAGGTCAGGGCTAGCCAATGAAAAGGCATTAAATTGAGAGCTGTGTATTATTTGAAGAATAGTCAGGATGTGTTACTAGATCAAAGAGTCTGTGTGAAGGGTGTAATGTATGAGACTGTAAATGTCAGTGGAAGGCTATGTTATGAAGGGATTTAAAACATATAGAGAAGGTAAGGTAAGGAGTTACAAGAGGTTTTTTTTTTTTTTTTTTTTTTTTTTTTTTTGGCATGGAGGAATGGTATTGTGGGAGAGTATTGCAATAGAGAGATACCAACAAGCTGTCTCTTAAAATAAACCAGGAATTAGATAATGAAGGTCTGAAACTTAAAGGATGTAATATTAAAGGAGTGAATGGGCTATTTTTAAAAGATATAGCAAAGGTGAAGTTAATTGCCTTAGGAATAAATAAGATATGGGGGAGGGTGTGAAAGATAGTGAGGAGTCAAGGATGACATATAGGTTTTAACCTTGCTGGCCTGGAAAAATTTTGGTACCCTCTGACCATAACAGAGATATTTTGAAGGAGGTACTGTTTAGGAGAAAATATAATGAATTCAATTTTGGATGTGTTGAGATTAAGATAACTAATTGATATCTAGTATGATATACCTGAAATTTTATTGGATATTTGGGACATATATATATATTGGGACAATTTGTTGGATATTTGGAATATATATATATGGATAATATATATGGGCTAGATAAGTCGATCTGAGAATAATTAGCACAGAGCTGAAATTCAATCCATATGATCTGATGAGATCATATAGTATATAATATTAGTATATAGAATAAAGAGGATAGATGACAGATTATTGTGGGATGCCCATGATTAGTGGGTATGACCTGGATAAAAGTCAAGTAAAGGTGATATAGATGGAGGGTTCAGAGGGTTAAGAGTGAAACCAGAAGAGATGGGGTCATGAAAATCTATAGAAAAGAGAGTGTAAAAGAGAAAAGAGTAGTTAGAAATATCAAAGGCTATAGAAAGTTTGAAGATAATAAAAATGGAGAAAAAGACATTTGATTTCACAGGAGAGCTCTGATAACTTTGGAGAGAACAGTTTCAGTTGAAATGATGAGTTTGTGAGCTCAGTTGTATATACTAAGAAGAGAGGAATTGGAGGAACAAAATATTTGGGTCAGTAGTTAGCAGGAACAACAGGTCTCCACAAGAGAGTTGGGGACTTGGTCAAAGTTTCAGGGAAAAGAGTGCTAGCACTTGGAGCTATAGGACAGTAGGAGTACTGATGAGAGTTTTGGAGTGAGGGAAGAAGAGTGCTTGTTGTCACTGACAAAGGAAGAAGGGCATTGGTACCAGTTTCAGGGATCTGAGGTTTGTTAGTACTTGTGTTTACAGGAGAGTACAGGCCTTTCTTAATTAAATATCAGAGGACATAGTAGGAGATGAATGACTCAGGATCACACCAAATGGGAAACTGAAAGCTTTCAGAACTAGTTCTGGAAAAGTAGTGCAAATAAGCCTAATGACTGGAATATTGTCTCCCTCTCTCTATTCCGAAGAGAGCAAAGCCCAACATTAACATGAAGTTTAGATAGGAAAAGTGAGAAAACAACACAAAAAGTACTTAAAATAAAAATTACTATAGTGGAAAGGAAGACAAAGTCATAAAATCAGAAAAAAATAGAATTTAGGAGGTCTTGTATTCAAATCTGGCCCCAGAAAATTCCAAGATGTGGGCACCTTGTCAGGTGACTTAACACTAATTATCTAGCTCTCACAGCTCTTCTGCCTTGGAATTATCACTTAGTATTAATTTTAAAAAGAAGGTAAGGGGTATAAGAAAAATAAAATAAAATAGATAAAAAGATGATGCAGAGAAATGGACAAAAGAAATTAAAGTGGTGCAAAGAATTCTGAAAATATAAGTAACTATTTTGTAAAAGCCATAAAATATGCCCAAGAAAATAATACTTTTGAAAAAATGATCAAATAATAAAAATGCCTAAAAATTCACTGTAGAAGAAAATGTTTTACAACTGAATAAGACAAATAGTGAGATAGAAATACTTCGTGAAAAAATAATTTTTAAAAATTATAATTTGGCAAGTAGAAGCTAACAACTCCACAAGGAATCAAGAAATATTCAAACAAATTCAAAAGAATGGGGAAAAATAGAAAAGAATGTGAACTATCTCATTAGGGGGAAATGTCCTGGAAAAATAGACTGAGGAGAAATCATTTAAGAACTATTGTAATACTTGAAAAAATGATTTAAAAAAATACCCTAGTATTCAAATTTTAAGAAAATATCAAAGAAATCTGTCCTGATATCCAAGAACCAGAGAATAAAATTGAAATTGAATGAATCAATGATCCACTTTTGAAATAGATCTTAAGATGAAAATTCTCAAAAATACTATAGACAAATTCTGGAGTGCCCAGATGAAGAAAATATTGCAAGTAACCAGACAGAAACAACTCAGATATGGTAGAGTCAAAGTCAGGATAGCACAAGTTTTATCTACTTCCACATTAAAGAAGCAGAGGGCTAGGAATATGATGTCCTGGAGGGAAAAGAAACTAGGATTATAATCAAGAATCTATTACCCAGGGGCAGCTGGGTAGCTCAGTGGATTGAGAGCTGGGCCTAGAGACAGGAAGTCCTAGATTCAAATCTGGTCTCAGACACTTCCCAGCTGTGTGACCCTGGGCAAGTCACTTGGCCTCCATTGCCTACCCTTACCACTCTTCTGCCTTAGAGCCAATACACAGTATTGGCTCCAAGACAAAAAAGGTAAGGGTTAAAAAAAAAAAAAGAATCTATTACCCAGTAAAACTGACTACAATTCTTCAACAAGGGGTAGAGGGGAAGACATTTAATGAAATACTTTCAAGAATTCATGAAAAAAAATAGAAGTCAATAGAAAATTTAACATTCATGTACAAGACTGAAGAGAAGTAAAAAATGGTCAATATGAAAGATAAAACATAAGAAACTCAGAAAAATGTTCATCTTCCTATAAAGGAAATAGGTATATGTAAATTACAATAATTTGATGATTATTTAGGCAGTAAGAATTAATATTTAAAGAGAGAGTGAATAGGTGTGAATTGGTTATATTGGTTTGACTGAAAAAATTAATGAATGTGTGAGAAAGGTGGATATACTTGGAGAGGAATAAAGGAGGAGGAAGATAGGGGAAAATTATATCACATGAAGAGCACACATTGAAAAGCTTTTATAATGGATTCTAAAATAAGCTAAGATAGTTGGAAAAGTTTAAATCTCCAGAATAATATATATATATATATATATACATATATAAACATACAAACACATATACATACATAAGTATACACATAAACATGCATTATATATATATATAATTTGTATTTATACATATACAGTTATTTGTGAATATAAATCTAAATTACCAAATAAGTAAGTAGGAGTGAAGGGGTATAAGAAAGTGGGGATGATAAGAAGGGAGGACAGATTCAGATGTTGATCGGAGCAAAACTGAATTTTGAAGAGAGACACATTAAAATGAGAAAGAGGATATATATATGATAAAAAGAGAAAGAAAATACACAATTATTAATAATAATTCTGAATGGGAATGGGATAATTCACCCATAAAATTGAAATCAATAGCATACTGTATGAGAAATCAGAATCCAACACTATATTGTTTAAAACAAACTTCAAACAGAAATACACACATTTTATTGTACATTTAAGACATGTTTTAATGATTGTGACATCATATGGGTTTTATTTTACAAGGTTACTCAAATGGCTTGCCACTTCCTTCTCCTGATCAGTATACAGAGGAGGAAATGGAGACAAATAGGATTAAGTGACTTGCCCAGGGTAGCACAGCTAGTTTTAAGCCAGGTTTGAATTCAGGTCTTTCTGACTCCATGTCCAATACTCTATCCATTGTGCCAACTAACATTCCAAAAGAAACAAACACACACACACACACAGCTAAAATAAGAAGCTGGAAGAGAATAGATATGTCTTAGCTGAAATAAAAAAATAAAGCAAAAGTAAAAAATATATTTCATTTTAAAATATTATTAAGGAAACTTTTGCTAAAAAGGTAACCCAGACAATAAAGTAATATCATTTTTCAAATTGCAGCAAGTTTCTCTAATAAAGGACTAATTTTTCAAATATGTATATATATATATACATATATGTACACACACATATATATATTTTAAGAATGTGTCAAATTTACAAAAAAGTGAGTCATTCCCAATTAATAAATGGTCAAAACATATCAGTAGGAAGCTTCTAGAAAAAAAATCAAAGATACACACACACACACACACACACACATACACATATATAAACTACATTACATATATAATGTAGTTTGATAGGATTGCTTTTGCAGGCAGAGGTTTTGGCCCTAGAAAGGTGTACAGATGTACAGATATTTCTTTGTGTGAAACAAGGATCAAAGAAGACATAGTTATAGAAGACATTTGAGGAAAATGAGATGAAAAGGAGAGGAGTTGAGAGAATACGTAAGAATTGAGCAATTTCTTCAATAAAATAAGATAAGGTTGTTTGCTAAGAGGGTGATGAAAATGGAAACCATGGGATATTTGAGAACAGATGAAAATGTTTAGAAGAGTTACTGTGTAGAGTAAAATATTGAGGTGAAAAAGGAAGTATAAAATGGTATCCTAGCAGGATTGAGGGCCCAGTTACTTTTACATAATGTGAATTTCTAATAGAGACAATCTGAATGGCTACATAATTTTCTCCACCTGAATTCAGGAAAAAGAGAGAGGAATAGAAGAGAAACCAATGGATTGTAGGAGAGATTCAATATTTTATTTTATGAAAATCAAATCATTGACATTATAAAGAAGAGCAGGGATTCAAGAGACAAACATGGTGTAGAATTGAACTAATTCACCAAGGGGTCAAGATACAAAAAATCTAAGAGAATGCTTAGTTTAGGAGTGATAAGAAGTGTGAAAGGGAATTCTTTATTCTCTTTTCTGAGTTTACATTTGTAAAAGGGAACTCTTTATTCCCTTTGTATATTTTGAGTTAACACTTAGTTAAATAATAACTTAAGTACCCCTCCTTATTACCTCACTAGATTGTGAAGACAGGATTAATTGTCCTTTGTCCACTTTTGGATTGAACCAACAAAAGCTTGAACTAGATGGAGGAGTTCACAAGTCACTTACTACAAGGGGTGACAATTCCAGAATCTTGTGAATCCTATAATCAGAGTTGACACCTTCAGAGGCCTTTGATAAGAGTTCACCCCTCCAGAAGGTAAGAATTTGTTCCCACAAACACTGCCTCCTGGATAATGCTATCAAAATAAAATCCATGAATCCTTCAGTTTGTGTCAGTCTTGTGGAGATGGTCTCCTGACTGGAGAGCATCTTCAAAGGAGCTTCACTGGAAACTGTGGCTTGGATTGTGAGCTTGGAGCTTAGCTTCAACTTGGACTCTGATTTCCGGACTACTTCTTGGGGTGAGTGAAAGGCTGACTCCTTCCCTAGTTTCTGGAGGAACTAGCTTCCATCTTGGAGGAGGCCAAATGATTACTGACCACCTGCCTTGCTGGTTGAGAGCTAATTAATTTCTGACTGGATTAAGATAAGACAGAAAACCTCTCTAATTCCCTCACATTTCTCTTCTTTATTATTTCTTCTCTATTTGTATATATTTGTAAATACATTTCTGACTTGAAATATAATAAATATTGGTGACCACATAATTTCATAAAATTATTATCCAACCATTAAATTTAACCCTTATAGAAGAGAATAGATGGGTGGAGAGATTGAAGGCCACAATAAAGTTGGAATTAGGTTTGGTATGGGAAGGCAGAAAAGTAAATGGAAACTAAATGGATTTTGATCATATATGGTAATTTAAGAGTTACTGAAAATGGAAATGTAATTGTTGATAGTAAGTTCAAGTATATGGCTATCTTTGTGGGGCATGGTTAAGTTGTGGTAGGTAGATGAATAGATCATGCAATGTAAGTAGGTATAGGAATGGAGTCATTAAGGTGTTTGAGGAATTGCAAGTAAATATTATAAAATGCCTTATTATGGGAGCAATAGTTTGGGCAGGAAAGAAAGATTTTGAGTCAGATATGAACTCAAGGAGGATGGAAGAGAAGTTACCTTCAGGTCTAGAAAGCCAACAGCTAGTAGTCCTTTGTTTATGTAGAAGTTGTAAATTGTATTTATCTGATAATTTTATGTTTCAGATAAAATGAGTGAAATGCTTCAACAATTGTTTTATAATTTTTTGGCATCCTCTCTACTTCTCTTACTATTTTTATCATTCTGCATAAATCATATAATTGTGATCTCATAACTTCTTCACTATAAGTACATAAGTAAGGATAGCTGCCAATGTCATAACTCTGATAAAATACCAAATATTGATCAATTTACTTTAGTAATTTTTACTCACTTAGCTGAGTAATATCTAAAAGTCAATCAACTAAAATTTTATTAACTAATGTTATATGCCAGGGATTATATGAGTTGCCGGGGGATACAAAGGCAATGATTAAATAATTCGTCCTGCCCTCAAAAAAACTTCCATTCTATTAGAGGAGACAGCATGTATGTCTATAGGTGTGTATGCAATATATATATATATATATATATATATACATATAATACATATATGTGTGTATATGTATATATATGAATATAAATATTTTCAGAGAGAGGAGAAGAATGCAAGATAATTTTTGTGAAATGAGAGAATTCACTGATATCTGAGGATATCATGAAAAACTTCATAAAGAGGTGGCTCTTTGAGTTTTATAGAAATGAGATATTTTAAGATTTCAAGTTGAAGAGGTGGTAGATGTGATTCATGGGAAACAACATAATAGAAAAAAGTGTACAATTTGTAAGTATCAGTATTAAATTAAGTTTTGCTGGAAAATAGCATACAGAAATTAAAGGAATGTATTATAAAGGTGGATGGATAAGTTGGGGCCAATTTCTGAAGTGTTTTTAAGGTTAAAGAGAAAAAAAATTGCATTTGTTCCTAGGGGCAATAGGAAGCCCCTGGTGTTTATTACATATGGAAGTGATATACCTGGATTTGTGATTTAGGATACTCGTTAGCACTTGTATATAGCTTAGATAGGAGTAGAGAGATGAAGTACATAAAAATATCCCTAAAATTGATCTCTTACTATGCACATCACTGATGCAAAAATATTGAATGATTCTCTATTTTTATCATGATAAACTTTTACCTCTCCAGCTCAATATTTAAAGATCTACATAATATGAATTCTACTCATCATTTGAGTCTTATTTTAACATTCCTTTTTATCCCACTATATATTTTAGTCAAATTGGCCAGCTAGAGAGTTTCTATACCAAGTCATTCCAAATCCATAATTGTAACAGATTCCTTCCCCTATTTGGAATTATATTCCTCTTCAGTTATGACCCTTTAAGTGCCTAGAGTCCTTCACATTCCAACTAAATGGTATCTCATATAAGAGGCCTTTCATGCTTCTCAAATTGTTAATAGTTCCACACAGTTTAAATAACCTTATAGCATTGTCTCCACTTTCATGCTCCAATAGAATTCACAAGATCCTAACATCTTCTAAGCAGACAATATTTCACCTTAAAAGTGTATATTGAGAGTTGATCAAAATACCCTACTCATAGCAGACCTTTAATAAATATTTCTTGACATATATGTCACATCAGTAGTATGTTAAATACCTTTATATTTCCTATATAATTCAGATGACCATAATTTTCATAATCTGTTCTATTATAGTCATTACATATTTTCCATAGTGCATTTGTAACATGTTCACAATCCAAAACAGAATGTAAACTATAAAAGGCAGAGAACATATTTTGATAACATAGCTCAGATGCCTTTGCTTTTATGAATTTCTTACCTTTCTCTCATCTGCTTTCTTTTCTCTTCTCTTCTTCATCTTTGCAATGTGACTTACTTCTCCACCTTGAAAAACTGATTTGTCCAGTGGATGAAAATTAACTTTTTTAAATGAACGAGAATTTTTTTTCAGTTTCACAGAGAATATGAATTGCCATTATCATTGCTCGAGATTAGAAATGAAATGGACCTAGAAATAGAGGACTAGAGACAAAATGGCTCAGAAAAAAAGAAATGGAAACAAATGGAAAAATGGATCGAATACCTAGTTATTATGTTGAAAGAACCTGAACTCAGGTCTTCCTGATTTAAAGGTATGCCCTTTAGTTATTCTGCATTTTGGAAAATTGTTAAAGTCCCTCTCAATCTATGAGTCTTTTAGCTTTGTACATTGGAGCTACTTAAATAGATGATGAATGGTTATCAATGAATAAATACATACTCCTTTTAGAACAAAAGACAAAATTAAAAATTGTAACAAAAAAAAGCTCATACAATTTCCAAAGAATATCAAAGGCAAAGGAATCTGGACTGCCTTTACCCACCTGAGGCCAACTTGATATTACTAGAAACCATTACCTTTACTCAATTGTTGCTTTTGCACAGGCTGTCCCTCATGTTTGAAATTCTCTCTTTCCTCATCTATGCTTTATAGTTTCCATAGCATCCTTCAAAAATCTCACCTTGTCCAGGAGATCTTTTTCTATCTCCCAAGCAGTTATCACCTCTTTTAGTAAAACACCTATGCTGTCTTTGTATATCTTGTGTATACCTACTTATTTACATGTTGTCTCCATAATTAGAATGTGAACTCAGGAGCAGTGAGTTTTTTGTTGTTTCATTATTTATTTTACTTTCTATTTTTATCTTGTGTGTTTCTTACAATATATGACACAGAGTAATTGTTTTCTTTCTTTAAACTTTCTCCTTAGGACATTGATCAATTCTAATTCCAATGGTCATCTCAGTTTCATGACACTCCAATCAGTATATTCATTTTAAAATTTTATCTAAACCATGGCTTTTCTAAACCATAGTCTTTCCAATTCATTATTAGGTATTTAATTTGAGTCTATTATATTTATATCATTATATTTACAATCCTGTTATTCAGAAGCTTTTATTAAGCCCTTATTATATGCCAGATATTTTTCTAAGTGTTGGAAACTTAAACGAAAAAAACAATGTTCTCTGAGTTTAAACATTGCCGATCCCTTTTCTACTATGTCTTCTTCTTCTCCATCTTGAATCCAATTCTTCCATTCCATTGTCCTGTTTCCACAAAAAAATGGAATTTCTAATTACAGATTCATCTAACAAATGAAGTTATAACCTTAGACTGCAATATCTTCTTAATATAAGGATGATAATTGACTTTTATATGAAGATTTAAGTTTTACAAAGGGCTCAACAGCTATTGTCATATTGGATCTTCATAATATCATAATGAGTTACTCAACGTGTCATTGTGCAGTGGTTCACTCTCTTGTCTATTAGATTATTGTTACCATTTATTTTTTCATGTAAAATAATATGATATGTAACA
>NC_058131.1:21873575-21953951 GCF_016433145.1 Gracilinanus agilis
TTCTTCTTCTTCTTCTTCTTCTTCTTCTTCTTCTTCTTCTTCTTCTTCTTCTTCTTCTTCTTCTTCTTCTTCTTCTTCTTCTTCTTCTTCTTCTCTCTCTCTCTCTCTCTCTCTCTCTCTATATATATATATATATATATATATATACATATATATATGCTGTGAAGATATTAACTTATTATTCTTCCAGACACATTTTTGTGAAAGAAAAGATTCTGCAGTTTGTCTTTCTACAATTAATTTCTGAAAACACATCTAATATATCTGAAAACACATTTAAGATAAAGATTTGAAACTATGAGTGATGTACCTGGATTATTCATGGGAAAAATAATACTATGCTATGAGTATGAGAGATGCCTTGTGGGAAAATCCTCTGGATAAGACAGTGAGCCTCATTTACTACCACTTGGGTCTCTGCTGACTACGGGATAATCTAAGGATTTTATTTGCAATTGTTTTTGTCTTCTCTGAGTCTCTCTTAAAATGTTTCTAGTGTTTTGTTTTATTTTTCCCCTCTCATGCTTTGGTGATTATAGTTCTGAGGCTAGGAGTGTGAAGAAAATGTCTTTGAATCCAGAGGTCTTTAGGTTTATTGGAAAGTAGAAGAAAATATATTTTTCTTTATGGAACTCATTCATTCTTAAAATATTCCTTAGGAGAGTCTTATACGTTATAGCCCAAAGGTAAAAGATGTGAATATAGAGACAGAAGACCTAGGTTCAAATCCCTCCTCTGACATTCAAAATCTGTATAACATTATTCCCGGGTCTTCTGGGTCTCTGTATTTTCCACTCTAAAATAAGACTAGTGGTCTTGATGCCCTTTTAGGCTCCAATATACTATAAAGGAGGAAATATATTGTAAAAAGGTGCAAAGGATTTCCTCAAAGAAATAAATAACCAGAATAAAAAGATGGAATTTTTACAATGCAATTTTCTGTTGTTTCATCTAAATCTGTCTCTGTTTCTTTGTGACCTCATTTGGGGTTTTCTTAGCAAAGATAATGGAATGATTTGCCATTTCCTGCTTTGAATCATTTTACAGATGAGGAAGCTGAGGCAAAATAATTTGAGTTACTAGGCTAGAGTCTCATAGCTAGTAAGTGTTCATATATGTGTACATATACATACATATATATATATACATTCTTGTGTCTATACATATATGTTTTATGGTAGAATCAAATACTTGAAGTTTAGAGGTAAGAACTTAAATTCAAATACTGGCACAGCTACTTATTAGCTGGAGGGCATTGAAGAGAATACCCAATTCACCTCACTTGACCAAATATAGTAAAATAAAAGGGGTGAACTGATTGAACTGTAATGACCGTTCTAGCATGAAATCCATCCAATGACCATTACATTAAATTTCTTCTTGCACGTGCAAAAAGGAGCAGCTTGCTCTAGTAGAAAGTCCTGATTTCATAATCAGATATTTTCTAGACTGTTTTCAACTACTTTCTCTCTAATCTTAGTTCACAAATCATTTTACTGGGCTTCAGTTTACTCAATCAAAATAAGAATGACACTTTCTGACTACGTGTTCTGTTCTTTTTTATTTTTCGATGCTGTAATTGATATTATTTTTTTTTGAAAAGTCAAAAGTACTTGGAATATGTAGTGTTAGCCTACCATAATGGCTATATTTTATGATTGTTACAAACTGAGAAATTTACAAAGGGAGACATCAGTGACTCTAAATAACCATTGACAGTAAAAAAGGTTAGTCTGATGGCAATGCAGGTTTCCCAAGATGGCTCCACTTTCCATTACCTCATTATATGCACTGATACAGAATAGGGAATTTGAAACCATTTCAATAGTACATCAAAGGGGAGCGAAATGAAGTGTTAATCATGGAAAAGTTAATATTGATCTTTGGCAGAATATTCACTCTGCTGAAAGTTCTCATTACACAAATGGTAGGAAATATTATATCTTCTTGGGATGAGTAAATGTTAACTTAGTCATAATATTGGTCTGTATCTTTCCAGTGGAGTAGGCAAACTAAAAGTTTTCAAGTAAAAAAAACTACACGAGATTGTCCTGAAGTGATTTCAAAGAAAGCTCTCATAACTTTATCTATTTTGTATGCAAAGCTATTAAAAAAACCACAGGCAAAGTCAATATCTGCCTCCATCATAGGCTTTCAGGGCCCCTATTTTTCTTCTCCTTACCCTTACCCCAAATAAATACCTGCTATTTGATACCTACAATTTTGCTGTTAAAAGAACCTACAGAGTAGTTTGTCGTGTAAAATGATGGATTTGGATTCAGAAATCTATCAATCAATAAGAAATTTTTAAGAGGGCAGAGCCAAGATAGAAGAGAAGGTACAGGAGCACATGTGATTTCTAGCAAATTATCCTCTAAAAAGCAATAACAGAAAGCCTCAAAACAATTTCTAAAGGAGCATAACCCATAAAAAGACAATATTAAGTAATATTCTGGGTAAAAATAACTTAGGATGCCACCAAAAAGGGCTAGTTGACCAGGGTGGAGGTAGAATACACTGCATCAGGGCAAGTTCCACCTAGGCAAAAGGTCTTGAGCCCAGTTGAAGTAGCAACCAAGGCTTCCTGAAATCTCAGCCACAATATGTTAAGAAAGGTGTCAGAAGGAGAATACAGGGATTCTTATGCTGTTTCTTGTTTATGACTCTTATCATATTGTCCAAATGCAAAACTAAATTATAATCCTGGGGTGCAACTGCAGAGTGAGAAGGAGCACTAACCTGCACTAGTACTTGAAGCTATAGAAGAGCAGGGGACCCTGGTCACAGTTCCAAGTGTGTAAAAGAGTGCTCAGGAATACTAACAGACCAGAGTACATGCCAGGAGAATATTAAATACGCATCTCCTTACATCATACCACTTTGGAAAAACTAAAAGTAAATAGTTCCTGCAGTGTCAGCTCTGAAGACAGCTACACATAGGACATGAAGAGTGCTCCCTTCACCAAAGTTATAGAAATTAACTTTAACAGTTTTTAAAACTAAAAGAAAAGAAAAATGTAGGAAAATGAACAAAAAGAATTAAAAAAAGAAACTCAACATAGAAAATTATTTTGGTGCTAGTATAGACTCAAACTCAGAAGAGAACAAAATAAATACTGCTGCATTCAAAACATCTAGAAAAATTTTTTCACAAGTCCAAAAAGAATTAATGGAAGAGCTAAAAAGGGATTTTAAAAACCAAATAAAACATGTGGAAGAAATATTGGGAAAAGCAATGAGTAATATAGAAAAATCATGAAAATGAATCAACAGCTTAGTAAAGGAGGCAAAAACAATTAAGGAAATTAATACCTTAAAAAAACAGAATAGAAAATTGTTAAAAGACACACAAAAATCCACAGAAAAGAAGAACTCTTTTAAAAAGCAGAATTGTGCAAGGAAATAGATATAGATATAGATATAGATAGAGATATAGATAGAGATATAGATATATAGATATAGACATAAGTATGCACTGAAGAGAAAAAATTCTTGAAAGACAGAAATGGGCCTTTAGAAAACTATGTATAAAAATTCACTGAGGTAAAGAAATCTTTTCAAAGCAGAATTGACAAAATGGAAAAGGAGGTACAAAAGCTCATTCAAGAAAATGATTTCATAAAAATTAGCATTTACTAAGTGGAAGCAAATGACTACAGTAGACATCAAGAAATAATCAAAGTCAAAATAATAACAAAAATAGGAAAAAAAAAGAAATATCTCATGGAAACAACAACTAACCTGGAAAATAAAGGCAAGGTAATTTAAGAATTATTGGATTACCTGAAAGCCATGATCAGAAAAATAGTTTAGACATCATTTTTCAAGAAATCATCAGGAAAAAACTGCTCTAATATTCTAGAATCAGAGGTCAAAATAGAAATTGGAAGATTCTACCAATAACCTCCTGAACAAAAACTCCCTAAATGATAATTCAGTGGAATATTATAACCACATTCCCAAACTCCAGGTTTGGGAAAAAAAGATATTGCAAAAAACCAAAAAGGAACAATTCAAATATTGTACAGCAATAGTCAGAAGAACACAAGACTTAGTGACTTCTACATTAAAGAATCAGAGGTCTTGGAATTTGATATTTCAGAGGTCAAAGGACCTAGTACTTCAACCAAGAATCATTTACCCAACAAAACTGAGCATAATCTTTCAGAGGAAAAAATGCATATTCAATGAAAAGGGGGACTTTTAAACATACTTGATGAAAAGATCAGAGCTGAATGGAAAACTTGATTTCAAATACAAGAGTCAAGAGAATCATGAAAATATAAAAAGGAAAGATAAATCAAAAGGCATTCAATAAGGTTAAAACCATGTACATCTTTGCTTGGAGAGATTCTTCTTGTATCACCAAAGAGCTTTGCCATTTTTAGGGCAGTTAGAAGTATAGATGGGAGTGAGGGAGTGAGCTTAATATGATTAGATAACACAAAAAATAAATTAAACTAAGGCATGAAAAAGAGAAATTATTTGGGAGTAAATGGGAAAGATAAATAGAATGACATAAATTATTGCACATAAAAGAGTGCATGAAAGTGTGTTCACAGTGGAGGGGAAAATTGGAGATGGGGGAGGAGGGCATGTGAACTTTACTCTCATCAGAATTGTCTCAATGAGGGAAGAATATACATGATCAGTTGGATATAGAGAGCTATGTTACCTCACAAAAAAGAAAAAGAGCAATGGGATATGAGAACTGGAGGGGGGCTGATAGAAAAGAGGGTAAATTGAGGAAAATGGAGGTCAGAAAGTAAACAAGGGTAAATAGAATGGAAAGTAATACACAATAATGAGTTGAATATGTAAGAATACCAGTCATTCCCCAGCTGATAAAAGGATAAAGGATTCGAATAGGTAGTTGTTAGACAAGGCAATTAAAGCTTTCTATAGTCATATGAAAATATTCTACATCACTATAATTTAGAGAAATGCAAATTAAAACAACTCTTAGATATCACCACAGACATATCAGATTGGCTATTATGTCATAAAATGAAAATGATAAAACTTGGCAGGAGTATGGGAAAACTGGGAAATGAATACATTATTGGGGGAATTGTGAATTAATTAAATCATTTAATAGATCAGTTTGGACCTATATACAAAGGGCTTTAAAATAGTACATACCTTTTGACCAGCAATAGCATTGCTAGGCTTGTATCTTAAAGAGATAAAAAGAAGGTGAAGAGCCTATATGACCAAAAAATATTTAAGGGAACCTTCTTAGGGTGGCAATGCTTTGGAAAGTGACAGGATATTCATCAACTGTAAAATGGCTGAGTAAATTATAATATATGATTGCAATGGGATACTATTGTACTGTAAGAAGACAAATAGGAGGAGCTCAGAAAAACCTGGAAAGTCTTAAAGGAACTGAATCAGAGTGAAATAACCAGAATCAGAACACTGTATAGTGACAAGAATACTTCAGAATGAACAACTGTGATTAAGAACTATTCTCATCAGTACAATGATCCAAAACTATCCCAAAGGACTCATGATAAAAATACCATCTACTTCTGGGGGTGGGAGGTGGGAAACTCTGAATCCAGGACCAAGGCAAATTTTTTTTCATTTTCTTTTTTTTTTCCTACTTGAGTTTCTTTCCACAAAGGGATTAATATGGGAACATGTTTTATATGATTGCATATAAAATCAGTATGAGATTACTTACAATTTCAAAGTGGATGTAGAGTTGTGAGGGAGAGAAGGAAGGAGAGAATTAGAAACTCATTATTATTTCAAAAGTATTGGAAACTTTTTACATGTAATTGGGGAAAATTAAATTAATTCAAAAAGGAAATTATTAAGCATCAACTATGTTCTAAGTACTATTCTCTGGGAACACAAAAGTATGTTAAATAGAAAGATGACTAATTATTTATCTCTAATATTTACTGGCTATGTAGCCATGTGTAAGAGATCGTGTCCTCTGCAAACTTTACTCACCATCTAGGACATGATTGCCAAGTTACACCAATCTTTATTTGTAGGAAGAGCTTGAGAAAAAATTCCTATACAATATCCAGCTCTGTTCATGTGCACCTGTGCTGGGGATGAGAACCATAGTACACTATTTCTATCATTTATACCTCATAGTAAAAGTGCTTAATGACTTTTAACTGGAGTTAATATTTGGTATTAAGAAGAAAGTATGGGGAAAAGATTATATGGCTATGTGGCAGAAGGCAAAAAAAAACCAAAGTTATTATTTGTCATTCTGATTTTTGAGCAAGGACAGCTCTCATCTGAAGTCTTTCATTCTCATCAACTTATATAGGTTATCTTTGTTATTTTCTCCTTTCATTTGAGACATAATGAGACTCAGGCAGCACAATGATACAAAATAGAAGGAGGACATGGATATTTGAACTTGAATGTACATTAAAATTCAGTTAGTCCAAATCACAATTTATTGTGTGTGGGAATATGTATATATTTAAGGAATCTATGAGTCAGAGATGTTAAATGACTCACTCAAACTCACACACATATTAAGAATAAGATTATTTGAACATACATTTCCTGATGACAAATGTAATCTTTGTGCCACAACTGTATTAAATGTAATTTGGACAAGATCTCAAGGTAATGATTTGGTCAGTCTCACACTCCAATCTTGTCTATATGCTCAATGTCAGGCTATATAATGTAAAGAACACTGAGTTTGACATCAGAGAACACAGTTCTAATCTCTCTTTTAATACTTGCTGGTGATGACATCTTTGGCAAATGATTTAACACTTCATGTCTTCAGTTTTCTCATCTACAAAATGAAAAAAAAAGATGTTCTGAGTCCTTAAATCAGACTATGACATTTTTTAAAATGACATAATAGTGAGGAAAAGGCTTCATGGAAGAAGCAGAATTAAATTAAACATACACACACATACATGCACTCAGAAATGTACACAAAACATGAAGTACAACATTTATTCAAAGGGTCATGGTTCTGCAAACAAATTAATCTCAAGCCAAAGAGAGGGAGATATAATTAAACTAACTTGCAGAGTTTGGGGCTAAAAGGGAAACCAACACACACAAATCTAGACTTGAATAGAATACATTTTATTCCAGATGAGTGTGTATGTGTGTGACTTGCTCACACAATAATCTTGTATTTCTCTCTACATCACTATGAAGCCATATATTTTCTCTGATGTATCTGGAAAGATGCATTATAAAAGGTATTTGAATTTCACAGGCAGGGGATATGTTTGGCATTCACTATTCCCAGTGGTTAATCCACCTCCTCTAGGATGAAACATCTTTGCTTTCAGAGATTTAGTCCCATTGGAAATACTAAACTCATAGGGACCTTTTTATTTGTACAATATCAACTCTCTTTTTTTTACCCAATAATTACACACTGAATTTTCTTTTATTTTGGCAGCATTTCCACACTAATCTCATACCATTGATACTCTGCTTAGGATGCTGCCCACTTGCCATCAGGCCCAAAGAAAAATGTAATTTCATATGAAGGGGAAGAATGTGGAGGAATTTTCATGGAATTTTTTTTCATCTTTTTCTTTTTCACTTTTGCTTCCGCACAGTGCTCCCTTATATTTGAGAGTAAGTCTACATGTCCAAAATATTGATCCTTTTATCTGCAGATTCTTCCTGGAAATAACAGACAACAAACACAAATGAACATATACAGATTCCAATCTCTTCCTTAGAGATGATTCATGGCCTACTCATTCCTCTAATAAGTCTGAAACATTGGCTTAATGTTACATACATTATTTCAAGTAAAATGGCTTCGACATCTTTTAGGAGCAAGTGCTGTCTTTACTAATAGACACTAATGGGGGCTCAAGAATAAACTGAATATTCAGTCAATTCTACTCTATTTTTTCCAATGAAATTAATTAAATGCAATTCAACATTCATTTTTAGGAGTTTACTTTGGGATAAGAAATTTGATCAGTCCTGGTGATAGAAAGTCAAAAATAAAAGAGACATTGCTCTCAGGGAACTTATATTTTAATGAAGAAATAACACACTCTGTGTATGAATAAATAATAATTGTTCTTCTTAAAGGGAGAGAGTGATTTTTAACAAGGACTTTATTTTGCCCTCATTAGTTTCTCACTCTGGCAGTTTTGAAATACTCTTGGAGAGGAGGTTTTGAAAGGACAATCAGAAATCACATCATGCAGTATGGGTTTTCGTTCTAGCTTTCTAATTGATTTCCTTTGGCCCTAGATGAGATAATCACTCTCTCTTGGCTTCAGTTTCTTGGCATGTAAAACTCTTTTTGTAATAATATTATAACTACAAATCCCATAGGACTACTAGTTGAATACGTGAAAGTATTTCTTTGAACAGCACTCTTTGGGTTCATGAAAAGCTCTGGAGGTCACAAAGGAAAATCTGTCTAAGAAATAGAGATTATGTACTACTGAGGTAGGACCCTAGCTTCTTTTTGGAAATAAGGTTTTCTTTATTCACAAATAAAGCCTTTTATTTCCCTGATCCAAGCTGAAGAGGACTTGCTTGGTGGAGAATGGTGATGGTGGTGGAAGGTATTATCAGGTTTTTCCACTCCAGCTTTACTCTATTATTTTACTTTATTTTATTTTTCAATAACATTTAGAAATAATTTTGACAACTGTTTTCTGACATTTTGTGATGCAGATTCTCTTTCTCCTTCCCATTTCCATGAGGTGGTAAATACTCTGACATACAATTTATCAGTGCTTGCATGCAATACATATTTCCACATTGCTCATACCATGACAGAGCAGAGGACATATATCACAACTACAACAAAAATTTCATCAAGGAAATAGAGTGGAAGTGATAGATAAAATGATTACTTGATTCACAATTAGATTCTAACAATTCATTCTTTGTCTAAGGATAACATTTTTCATCATGAGTCCTTGTAAACTTGTTCTGATGAAAAGAATTTAGTTATTCACAGCTGATCATATTCCAATATTTCTGTTACTTTATACATTGTTCTCCTAGTTCTACTCACTTCACTTTGCATCAGTTCATATGCCTTCCCAATCATTTCTGGACTCAACTTTTTCCTCATTTCTTTTGAAGTAAAATATATACTGAAACTTATTCTGCCACTCCCCAATAGAAGTGTGCCTCTTCAGGTTGTGTGTTTTATTTTCCATTTAGCCCATCCAACTGTGTTAGTTAAAATCACCTGGGGTTCTATTTGGAAGGATTGAACCTCAATATAGTGTTTGACAAACTTCTGTGGACCTGTGGGGGTCCTTAAAACTACATTTCCCGTGGTCCAACGGGTTTCATGGGTTTCCTGTTTTGGATGACGTATTAAAGGTGAGGGACTATTTTTAGTAGGGGGTAGGGACTTGGAACTTCCTCTTTAGTTACCTGAGCTCGAGGAGAGAGGAAGGTAAATGGCTGAGGTGAGGTTGGAATAGGTTTTTCTTACAGGCGCGTGGTCAGTTTATCTCTATCAGCATGGCTTTTATTAAAATACTATTCTCCCTTTTGATCTCAGCCCTCATAATTTTTAGTCATAATACAACTCACTAAGTAGTGTTTTTTTTTCCCCCCAGTGTTTTTCCCCTCTGTTTCCATTGGGTCCATTCTAGTCATTAGGGATTTTTTTTTTGGTGTGTTTTTGTGCCTCCATTTCCTTTAAGTCCATTTTAGGTTTTAGGGAGTTGGTTTCTTTAGTGGAACCCCACTCTAGCTATTGAGACTTTCTGTCAATTCTCTTATTATTGGATTTTTAAACTCCTTTTTAAAGTTATTCCAATGGTTCTTTTAGGGACTGACAACCTTTCACATTTTTATTTCTGGCATTATTGTCTTCTGAGTTGGTATTTTAATCATTTTTCACTAAAATAATTTTCTAAAGTCAGTTTTTCTTTTTTTTCTTCATCTTTTGCTCATTTTTAAATTTATTTTCCCCATTACACTATGAATTTATTGAAGTTCTCTCATCTTGGAGTAGAGGAAACACTGTCTCATGGTAACAAAGTAATATTCTTTGGTACATGGGGTAGTTCTAGCTGTCTTTTGTTATTTTTAAAAAAATGATAAAGGCTGATATTGTGAGGAAAACTAATATTTTATTTGGGCCCATGTTGATAGAATAAAATCGGACCACGCGCCTGGCTATTTCAAAAATCCCACTTCCACCATTAGGTACTGTACCTTCTCTAATCTTTTCTATGTCTCCCAGAGAACATGCTCAGGTAGCAAAGAGACCACCTCCAATGACCCCAGGAATCTTATATCATTCTCTTACATCATCACATTTCCTGTCTGCCTCCATTTTTTACAAGAGGGATCATGGGAAATGTTTCTAAACTCCCCAAAAAACATTCACAGGAAGTTTGTCATATATCTACATATCCATATCTTAAGGCTCAAATGAGCCCCAAATACATCTAAATGGAACCCCAGAACTTATTTAAATAACACACTTTGTTTCGCAAACTGTCTGTTGAAGGAATAGCCCTGCTGACTTGCTGTGGGTAGGTGTTGTAGAGATAGATTATGTTCCCTGTGCTGCCAGTTCCCTATTTTCTCATAGATTGTGCTGGTCCTTACTCTACAGCTTCACTGCTTTAGGTAAAGTGAGAGTACATTGGTCTCCTCCACTCTGCCTTCATGACCAATACCATGTGACTTATGTTGGGCTGGTCCCATGTTCTGCCATTTTGCTGCCTCAGCCATTCTACATCCATGTGGAATTAGTCTTGTGCTCTCTCTGCCTTAGCTACTTGTGCTGAATGAATTGGGCTAGTCTTCTTCCTACCATGCTGCTTCAGGGCCCACATAGCAGCATGTAGGGTGGTCAGTATTTTGTCAGTTGCCATAGATGCTGTGTTCCCTGGGCTTCACTCTACTTACCACAGAAAGGCATGTTTCTCTCACTTTCCCATGTTTTGTGGAGCTTTATTTTCATTATCTCTCTCTGTCTCTCTGTCTCTGTCTGTCTGTCTCTCTTTCTGTATGTGTGTGTGTGTGTGTGTGTGTGTGTGTGTATGTGTGTGTGTGTTTGTGGAGAGTTTGGATGAACAGAATATCCTTTACTTTGTCATCCTAACCACCGTCATTCAACTCTTCAGCTTTATTCTTGACAAACTGGTATGTAAAATAAATCCCAGCAAATTTTATTGAACTTTAGTCTGGGGAATTCTGGGAAGATGGTGGCTTAGACAGAGCAAATCTCAAAACCTCTGCACCCTTACACACCAATATAGAAAACAATGCTCTTTGAGAAGAAAGAGGAACAAATCTAAAAACTGGACAGAGCAGGGGGAACCCTACTGCTGCACAACTAAAGAAGTACGCCAAGAAAAAGGCTTCAATTCTTGAACTGTCAGGTCTGAGGGTATGGAAGTGGGATCCCAGGACACTTTCCCCACATGCTGTGCAGAGTCTCCAGCAGCCCCTGAAATCTCAGGGTGGACAGGCACACCAGTCCAAAGAGAGGGCCTAGCTGGTACTGGACTTGGGGAGTTGAACACACACACTGGAGAGGGGACTGGAGGAGAAAACCAGAGAAACACAGCAAAAATGCCCAGAAGAAAGAGACTTAGAGAGAGCCAAACCTCAGACAGCTTGGCTTCCTCACACCAAGATAGAGAGCAAAGGGCTTCAAGAGGAAAGAAAACCATACCAAACTCAAGGACAGCACAGGGGGACCCCATTGCTGGACAGCTCAGCTCAGCAAAAATGCTCCTTCTTGTCCCCCATGTTTTTTTTGTTTGTTTGATTTTTCTCCTCTCAAGGTTTTAGCCTCAGGGCAGATTAAGAGTATATACTAATCCAGGGCAGCTGGGTAGCTCAGTGGAGTGAGAGTCAGGCCTAGAGACAGGTTCAAACCTGGCCTCAGCCACTTCCCAGCTGTGTGACCCTGGGCAAGTCACTTGACCCCCATTGCCCACCCTTACCACTCTTCCACCTATGAGACAATACACCGAAGTACAAGGGTTTAAAAAATGTTTAAAAAAAAAGAGTATATACTAATCCAATCAGGCTAAATACCAACAATTGGAAAGACAAGAAGTCTTCAGAGGGCAGAGAAAATAACTATAAATCTCCATTGCCAGCTGAGGGAAGATCTTTCATCAAAGATCATTAAATATACCTGCTCAAACTAGCAGAACAGAAAAGGAAAAAATATGAGTAAACAACAGAAAAAGAAAAAAAAATTGACAATTGGCAGCTTCTTTCAAGGAAGTGAAAAAAGAGCAAATGAAATAAAAATAGAAGGAGAGGAAGAAGTTCCAGCGAATTAGACACAGGCTTTGGAAGATCTCAAAATTCAGTGAACTTTATTCTGGCTTTGACCATTAAATACTGTTGCAATATTTCATTTGACTCTTCATCCTATTATTTGTTTGTTTATTTTCTTATCAGTAAGTGTGAAATAAATACTTCTACTCCATCTTTCATTCAGAGTTTCAAAGATTGTATCCACTTTACCTCTAAGTGAAGGGTATATTCTAGACATTACACTTCAATATACCAAAAATGTATATTTGTCTGGGTGGGTACTCTCATAGAGATTGTGGACTTTTTGTAACCCTTTCTCCCAGACCCTTAGGAGATGATATTTATCCATGGAGAAATTATTTCTCATTTGGAATTTACAAAATATATGATGAGATGACTCTCTGAACTTAGCTAGCCTGGTGTTTCAGTCAGAGTAACCCATTTTTTCCTAATCAGACTTATACTTTGGGAGCACTTGTGCACTATGATTAATTATTGGAGAAAACTTTAGATTAAGTCTTGAAATAATGATCAATACACTAATGAACATTTGTAGAAGTCTGTATTGATTCCTTATATATTTTACATATCACTATATTTTCCCTTAAGGGTCACTATATAAAACAAATATTATTTTTTATAATTATTTATTGTTTCCATAATGTGTTCTCATTTTATTTATCTTTAAACCATTACCTTCTGACTTAGAATCAACATGATTCTAAGGCAGAAGAGTGGAAAGGACTAGGCAATGGGGGTTAAGTGACTTGCCCATGGTTACACAGCTAGGAAGTGTCTGAGGCCAGATTTGTACCTGCTGGTTCTCAATCCACTGAGCCATCCAGCTGCCCCCAACAAATATTATTTTTTTTATGTTTTTCTTTTACCCAAATGTTGAAGATCTAATTCACCAAAGAGACAAAATGGGCTTAACATTTCGCTTAAGGTAATTCAGCATTATCAGTTTTTAAAGAAATATAAATATTTTAAAACAAACATTGAAAATAAATCAGTCTGGTTTAACAAGCTGCACTCATGCTAATGAAGTTTCATTCTTCTTAACAGGATGGGACTTGGCCAAAAATCCAAATGAAAATACCAAAGTAGAACAATCCTCAGAAAAATCGGAATGTAAATGTCGAGTTCAATTTAGATATCATCAATGTCTTCATCATCATCCCCGATATCATCAAATTGGATTTCATCATCATCTCCAGGACCAAATGTGTCTGTTTCGTTGATTTTGGCATGCTCTGGAAGTTCCCCATATGCCTTTAAACTTCTTGCTTCATCTGCATTGTATTTTAGTATAACATCAGCTTTGTTATCCTGGTAGTCTCCAAGGCCAACCAATATAATGTCTGATGTATTTATCCAAACCTTTTTTCTTAATTTCCCTCTGACATGACATAACCTGTTCACACCATCAAAACACATTGCTTCTAATCATCCATTTCCTAACATTTTGATCACCTGGGCATATTCCTGTCCATCTTCTTTGAACACCAACTCTCTTTTTTCAGATTCATTTTCGTTCTTTCCTCTGCATCTATTTTTACCTCCCTTTCCTTTATTCTTGGGCATGGCTGCGGCAGCCTCTGCGGGGTCTCCATCTCCCTCCCAGGCAGTGGCTCTTCCAAAGGACATGTGGGCGGGCTTCGCCTCTCCAGGCAAGATGGAAGGGAACCGCTTTGAAGGAAGAAGGTAGAGCGAATACCAGGTCACAAGCTGGAAGCTCCGGAGGGCACAGAGCGGGTGTAGAGCAAGAGCGTGAGGGGCCGGCTGGAGGAGAACAAATATTATTTTTAAGATAAAAAGAAGAAAAATATGCAAAACTGATTAATGTTTCAGAATGTCTGAAAATATCTTCAATAAAAAATACTTGTAGACTTCCTTCTGCAAAAGGAGAAGGTTGGCATGATCTTATATCTTTTATTTAGATTCATGTTTTAGAAAATATTTATGAAACACTTATTAAGTTTTATAAATTTTACTTAGTAATGGGATTACAAGGAAAAGTAAAAACCAGTTGTTTTTTTTTTTCACAACTCATCAGTTTACATAAAACATGCAAATAACTATGCACAAACAAAAAATACATGGGATAATTTGAAGATAATGAGAATTGAGGTGGATCAGAAAAGGTTTCTTATAGCAAATTGAATATTAACTTGGATTTGAAGGAAGTCAGCGAAGCCTGCAGGTAGCCATGAAGACAAAAAATAAGGAAATTAGTAAAATAATTAATTAGCATGTTTGAGGAGTAGTATTACATGTGATGAATCAAACCCACTGAGTTGATTAATAATTAACCAGAGAACCTGGTTCTGAGGCTAGAAAGCAATAGAAGTTGCCTAAGCTAACAATAAAAGTAAATAACAAATTAAAGATTTAGAGTCAGGTTATTCTAATGTGACTTTCCAGAAATTCAAGACAAACTTTGCCAGACCAGTGAGGGTTCATTCTAGTTATTTAATATTAGAGGATTAATTATTCATTGCCTTATGTTTTGATGATATATACCTCATTATATTTCATTTATTCACAGACTTGGTTAACAATATCAATCTTTTCATCACCCTCAATTATTCAGGAACTGTGAAATTCCTTTATCCAATCATAATAGTTTATCTCCTCTTCCTACCTTTTCCTAATGACCCTAAGTATTTCCCCTAGACTTTCTGACCTCCAAATACTTAAACTTCTCAGTTGTTTTCCTAGTCATCATTATTATAGTAGCTAAACTCTCCTCCCTTCTCTATTGTGATCTTTTGGTGAATTTTTGCAATGTGCCTTATGTTATTATCTCATTTTATCCCTACAATAATCCAGTGATGTAGGTGTTATTATCACCATCTTAAAGATCAGGAAAATGAGGTTGAGACAGATTCGACTATAAGTTCAGGATCACACAGTGAGTTTTTGAGGTAGAATTATACTCAGGTTTACTTGATTCTAAGTTCAACTATCTTACACATTATTTCATCTCCAGTTTCAGTTGAAGTGAATTGGATATGAGGAAAAAGGTGATGTTATAAAGGAATTTCATCTCTTTTTCATGTCAGAGTGAAAGTGACCTCAAAACAATTTTAGAGCCTATTTGAAACATTTTGGGTTACAATTAGTTTATTGAAATACATATACTTGGGATTCCAGTTAAAGATGGTGGCAGAGTAGAAACAGCTTGCTTAACTTCTCCTTACCCACATATACATGTCCTCAAAAGGACACAAAACCCAAATCCAGAAGAACGAAGGGACCCCACGACAGGACACAGCATTGAAGGCATGATGGATTTGGGCATTTCCTTGTTATAAGGGGGTGAAATAGGTCTCAGTAAAATGTGAGCTGAGCAACCCCCCCCCCACACACACACACACATACCACCTACAATGCCAAAGCCAGTGAACAAGAGTAAGAGCAAGTTTGGGGCATTCATTAAGTTCTTGGTTGGTACCTAGGATCACCATGGTCTGTTCCTGAGAGCAGCAAGACTTAAGACCCCAAGAGGCTAAAGAACACTGACTTTGAATGCAGACCTTCAGTGCAGGTGAGGACCTTGGGTGGCGACCCAGCATGGAGGGGTGTATGACTGTGGAAGCAGCACCCTGAGACTGTTAAAGGAGTCTTGGGCAGAGGAGCAAGCAAGGGGACCAACAGGAGGCTTGACCCTGAGAACAGCTAGACTTGAGACTACAGGAGCCTAAAGAATGCAGATCAACCATGGGCAGGAGGATAAAGCTGAGAGGGCTACACAGAGCTGTGACTCAGGAGAAAACTGCTCCACAGCTCAATAGGCAGAGAGCCTGTCCACCTCACTCAGACTTCTGACTGAGAAAGAAAAACAAGCCATACACAAGAACCTCCAAAGAGAAAGATCAAGACAAAATCTTTAACACTTGACAACTTTTACTCAGAAAAAATCCAGACAACAGAGCAAACCGCAGAGGAGAACAAACAAATAATCACATCCAAATCTTCCCCCCAAAAATGAAAATTGGTCACAAGCTCTTGAAGAGTTCAAATCTGAGATCATGAGAAAGATGGAAGAGATTTGGCAAGAAAAGTGGGAAAGAGTTCAAAAGGAAATTAATTAACAAGTTAAAAGAAAAAAACAAACTCTCAATTGGAGAAAGATGCCCAAAAATCGAGTGCAGTGATAAGTAAATTGGAGACCCAAATTAAACAGCAGGAAACCAAGATAAACCAAATCGAAAAGGAATATCAAAAGATTATATCAGAAAACCAGTCTCTGTAGACCAGAATTGGGCAAGTAGAAGCCAATGATCTCAAAAGACATCAAGAAATACATATACTTACAATCTGGATTAGACTTGCAATGAAAACCAAAATAGGTCAGTAGAATTGATAGGGTTTATCTTTAAGAAAGAATAGGTACAATGATATGTCAAGGGAAAAAAAAGACTATTTCCCTAACTGAGCTACAATAATATCTGATGTTAATATCAACAAAGCTGGGGAATTCTGGCAGAGATATTTGTAGAGTGAATAAACTTCTAGTAAACTAGGGCATAACTGAAATCCAGGAGGGATGATATAACTGAGAGAATCTCCTCAGGAAAGAAACACTTCAATATTCAGAGACTGACAGAGGTGTGTGGAATGTTTATACATACACACATATATATGCATTTCTAATATGTACATGCCCACTCACATATATAAACATATTTGTATATATATTGTTGTTCAATAAGTTCAGTTGGGTGCAACTCTTTATGACCTGATTTTGGGTTTTCTTTGCAAAAATACTGGAGTGGTTTTCCATTTTCTCCTCCAACTATTTCACAGATGAGGAAACTAAGGCAAACAGAGTAAGTAATTTGCCCTGGTTCTAGCCAGTAAGTTCCTGAAGTCATGATTGAACTTAGGTATTCCAGACTCCAGGCCTGATATCCTATCCATTGTGTCATCTAGATACTGGAATACCTAAGTTCAATCATGACTTCAGGAACTTACTGATGACTAGATGACACAATGGATATGATATATGCATATGTGTATGTATCTTACATACATACATAAATGTGTGTGATAAAATAAGCTCTCAATTGAGAAAACAAAGCCATGGAATTTGAGGAACCCAAAAGATAATATTGCTGCAGACTCATTTAATGGAGAAAACTGTTTTGAGTGTAGATGATGGGAAAGAAAATTAGAGAAATTGAAGAAGATGTAGAATCTACACTTTAGATAAAAACAAAGAAGCAGTGGAAGAATTTATATAGTGTCAGGGTGATAAAAATAGAGAGAAAAAGCCAAGGAGGGGGAGAGAAAAATTGGAAAAATATTACCTTAAATATCCCCAGTTCCAAAATCAGGGGTAAACAGGATTAATAAGATCAGGAGGGAGGAGAGTACTTCAATTTTTAAAAATTATTTGAACTTTATTAGAGTTGCTAATTCTCTTCAGGCTTTGGATGTTTCTGGCCTCTAGAGAGAAGGAAGATATGAGAAGACAGGGGAGTAAATGGTAATTTTCATTATGTTTCTACTACTAGAATGTTAAACTAGAGAATTAAGGAACGTCTGATGGGGCAAGGTATAGAATTATTTAATTTAAAATGAGTTGCTTCACTCCTATTGGGAGAACCCTTTCAAATTTTCTATTTCATGTACTCCAATGTATACTAAGTCTTAATTCTATTATGATATTGAATTATATAAATCGTCTTCTCTGATAATTTCTATGTGTGTTCATCGTGTAACTGGTATTTGATGGGAAAGCAAGCCTTGGATAGAAAGTTTGAGGTACTTCTTCTCCTGTCTCAATATCAAACAACAATGAAAAGTTAGATTGAACTTGAAAAAAATTCCCCAATTAATAATATTTAAAAGAGTAGATATATGTACTTCTAGCTTTGTACCGTCTCTCTTTTTGAACAGCAAAGTGGTCTCTGGGTCCACTGGTAGGAATTAAACCTTCCATTGGACAAGAATGGGAAGAGAGGTTAAAGATGCCTATTCTGCCTCTTTTAGAGGCAGGTGATTTTATCCCTCCCTACATCATGCTAACGTATACCTAACAACCTTTAAAATATATATGATGACAAGATGATTTAGTGCAGGTGGTGAGTTTAAGAGAATAAAATGGATAAATTAAAAAGATTAAACTAAATAGCTTAACAGAAGAATTCTTAAAGAACTGTTTCCAGATCAAGGAAAAGTATTATGTAAGAGGTAGCTAATTTCTCCCAAGAAACGAAAGACTGATGGACTAGGTTCAAGCCTCACCTTACTTGTTAAGTAAGCCATATAGATAAACATTGTGACCTTAGTTTTTCTATCTATAAAAATGAATGTTTGTGTGTGATGGTGGTGAGAAGTGAGGGAATCAAATCATTTATAAAATCCCTTTAACTTTCAAAGTTTATTATTCTGGAATGCAAAGGAAATGAATGATTTAACAAACAGCCAAAAATCATTAAATGATCAGCAGAATGATGGATCTATTGAAAGTGGGAATTACTCTGGAGAGGGGAGTCTGATGGCCTTTAAATGATGCTATCTGGAGACATGAAACTTCCATTCTCAATGACAATGAGGTTAAAGTTGATGCCAATCATCCCAATGAACTCAAAATGCTAATGATATTCATAATAGAAATAAGGGAGAGTAGAGGAATGATTAGTAAATGGAATTAGTGACCACAGAGAACATAGTGCTTCTCTCCCCTTTTCAGAATCTCCCTGTAAAGGATGATTAAAATAGTGGAGGGTACCACCTCAGGATACAGAGTCATATTAAAAATGAGTCAAAAATAAAGTAGGCTGTGGAACCAAAGAGATATTCTAGAACCTGACAATGAATGATGAGGGGGAATATTTATGATTTAATTTTATAATTGCTTATTAAAGAAATTATGACTTTATTTTGAAAAATCCTGCAAAGATGAGGAAAGCAAAATAAAAACTTGCTGAAATATATGAAGACATTATAATAGTGGTTCACAATTGCATGCAATGCCTTAAGTTACGCAAAACATTTTATTTTTATTATCTTATTTGACCCTGTAACAATTATGTTAGGTAGTTTTTAAAATTATTCTCATTTTGTAGATGAAGGAGCTTAGTCTAAGATTGCTATAGTTACTTGATCAGAGTCGCATAATAAAATTTGAACATAGGTCTTCGTGAACCAATTAATTCTATTAACTATACCACACCATACTTCTCAAATCCTATAAGTGCTGGATCTGTACTATCTTAGCAGAAGGGTAGAGAGGAAATTAATGAGAAAATAACATTCAGGAACCCAAAGATAACATCAATTATAGAAGATATTAATGAACAATTAAACTACTTGACTTAGAAATGAAGTGTTTAGAGGTCTCTTTACTATGATCCAGAGTTTTGGCAAATAAAGAAAAATTATTAAAAAGAGGAAACTCGTTGACTAAAATATAGTGTGATGCGCTGATGATCCTTGGGACAGTCACAGATTAGAGAATGATGTCACAGAAGCTTAAGATCACTATTTGACTCATACGTTAAGGGCAAAATACATTTCACAGAAAATAGATATAGATATAGATATAGATATAGATATATAGATGTAGATACAGATAAACATTTTCACACACACATGAACAGATCATAGAATCACAGACCGAAATTTATTTTTTTAAATTTAATAATGTTTATTTTTTAGAAAAGTTAACACGGTTACATGATTCAAGCTCTTACTTTCCCCTTCACTCCCCCGACCACCCCTTTCCCCGAGGCTGATGCCCATTTCTGCTGGTTTTAACATGTGTCATTTATCAAGACCTATTTCCAAATTGTTGATAGTTGCATTGGTGTAGTAATTTTGAGTCTACTTCCCCAATCATGTCCTACTCAACCCATGTGTTCAAGCAGTTGCTTTTCTTCTGTGTTTCCACTCCTGCAGTTCTTCTTCTGAATTTGGGTAGCATTCTTTTCCATAAATTACTCAGAATTGTCCTGGGTCATTGCATTGCTGCTAGTACAGAAGTCAAACGTACCACAGAGTATTGGTCTCTGTGTATAGTGTTCTTCTGGCTCTGCTCCTTTCACTCTGCATCAATTTCCCAATTGTAGGACATACCCTCATTTTCCAGTTTTTTACCACCTCAAAAAGCATAGCTATAAATATTTATATACAAGTCTGTTTATCTATGATCTCTTTGGGGTACAAACCCAACAATGGCATGGCTGGATCAAAGGCAGGTATTCTTTTATGGCCCTCTGAGCATAGTTCCAAATTGTCTTCCAGAATGGTTGGATCAGTTCACAACTCCACTGGCAATGCATTAATGTCCCAATTTTGCCATATCCCCTCCAACATTCATTACTCTCCCCTTCTATCATTTTAGACAATCTCCTAGGTGTGAGGTGATATCTCAGAGTTATTTTGATTTGCATTTCTGTAATTATTAGAGATTTAGAACACTCTCATGTGCTTGTTGAAACTTTTGATTTCTTTATCTGAAAATTGCCTATTTATGTATCAATTGGGGAATGGTTTGATTTTTTATACAATTGATTTAACTCTTTGTATATTTGAGTAATTAGACCCATTTCAGAGTTTTTTGTTATAAAGATTTTTTTCTCAATTTGTTGTTTCCCTTCTGATTTTGGCTGCATTGTTTTGGTTTGTACAAAAGCTTTTTAGTTTGCTATAATCAAAATCATTCATTTTACATTTTGTAATTTTCTCTAACTCTTGCTTGGTTTTAAAATCTTTCCTTTCCCAGAGATCTGACAGGTATACTATTCTGTGCTCACTTAACTTATTTATAGTTTCCCTCTTTATATTCAAGTCATTCACCTATTCTGAATTTATCTTGGTGTAGAGTATGAGATGTTGATCTAAACCTAATCTCTCCCATATTGTTTTCCAAATTTCCCAGCAGTTTTTGTCAAATAGTGGATTTTTGTCCCAAAAGTTGGGCTCTTGGGGTTTATCATACACTGTCTTGCTGACTTCATTAACCCCAAGTCTATTCCACTGATCCTCTCTTCTATCTCTTAGATAGTACCATACTGTTTTTTTTTAATATTTTTTTTTTATTTTTAGAAAAATTTTCCATGGTTACATTTTCTTCTGTGTTTCTACTCCTTTAGTTATTCTTCTGAATGTGGGTGGTATTCCTTTCCATAAATCCCTCAGAATTGTCTTGGGTCATTGCATTGCTGCTAGTACAGAAGTTCATTACATTCCATTTTACCACAGTGTGTTGGTCTCTGTGTTCAGTGTTCTTCTGGCTCTGCTCCTTTCACTCTGCATCAATTCCTGGAGGTCTTCCCAGTTCACATGGAATTCCTCCAGTTTATTATTCCTTTGAGCACAATAGTATTCCGTCACCAATATATACCCCAATTTGTTCAGCCATTTCCCAATTGAAGGGCATACCCTTGCTTTCTAGTTTTTTTGCCACCACAAAGAGCACAGCTATAAATATTTTTGTGCAAGTCTGTTTATCTATGATCTCTTTGGGGTACAATAGTACCATACTGTTTTGATGGCCGCTGCTTTATAGTATAGTTTAATATCTGGTACTGCTAGGCCACCTTCCTTCACATTTTTTTTCATTATTTCTCTTGATATTCTTGATATTTTGTTATTCCAGATGAACTTTGTTATAGTTTTTTTCCTAATTCAGTAAAAAAATTTTTTGGTGGGTTGATATGTATGGCACTAAATAGATAAATTAATTTGGGTAGAATGGTCATTTTTATTTTGTTAGCTCATTATAACCATTGGCAATCAATGTTTTTCAAATTGTTTAGATCTGGTTTTAATTTTGGGGAAAGTGATTTGTAGTTGTTTTCATATAATTCTTGCGTTTGTTTTGGTAGATAGATTCCTAAGTATTTCATATTGTCTAGGGTGATTTTAAAAGGTGTTTCTCTTTCTACCTCTTATTGCTGTGATGTGTTGGAAATCTATAGAAATGCTGATGATTTATGTGCATTTATTTTGTATCTTTCAAACTTGCTAAAGTTGTCGATTATTTCTATAAGCTTCTTAGTTGATTCTGTAGGATTTTTTAAGTAGACCATCATGTTATCTGCAAAGAGTGATAGCTTAGTCTCCTCCTTGCCTATTTTGATACCTTCAATTTCTTTTTCTTCTCTAATTGCTACTGCTAGTGTTTCTAGTATAATGTTAAGTAATAGAGGTTATAATGGGCACTCCTGATCTTATTGGGAAGCTTTCTAATTTATCCCCATTGCATATGATGCTTGTTGATGGTTTTAGGTATATACTGTTTATTATTTTGAGGAATGGTCCTTTTATTCCTATACTTTCCAGGATTTCTATAGGAATGGGTGCTGTATTTTGTCAAAGGCTTTTTCAGCATCTTTTGAGATAATCATGTGATTTTTGTTTCTTAAAATTGTTGATATGGTCAATCATGTGGATGGTTTTCCTAATGCTGAAACATCCTTTCATTCCTGGTATAAATCCCACCTGATTATGGTGGATGATCCTCTTGATCACTTGCTTGAGTCTCTTTGCTAGTATTCTATTTAAGATTTTTGCATCTATGTTCATTAGGGAGAGTGGTCTGTAGTTTTCTTTCTCTGTTTTTGATCTACCTGGTTTTGGAATCAGTACAATATTTGTGTCATAAAAGGAATTTGGTAGGGCTCCTCCTTTGCTTATTATATCAAATAATTTCCGTAGTGTTGGGATTAGTTGCTCTTTGAATGTCTGATAGAATTCAATTTTGAATCCATCAGGCCTTGGCGATTTTTTCTTAGGGAGTTCTTTGATGGCTTGTTCAATTTCTTTTTCTGATATGGGATTATTTAGATATTCTATTTCTTCTGCTGTTAATCTAGGCAATTTATATTTTTTTAAAATATTCTTCCATATCTCCTAGATTGCTATTTTTATTGCCATATAATTGGGTGAAATAGTTTTTAATGATTGCCTTAATTTCCACTTCATTAGAGGTGAGGTCTCCCTTTTCATCTTTGATACTGTAAATTTGGTTTTCTTCTTTCCTTTTTTTTTATTGACCAGTACTTTCTCTATTTTATCTGATTTTTTTCAAAATACCAGCTTCTAGTCTTATTTATTCATTCAATAGTTCTTTTATTTTCAATTTTATTAATTTCTCACTTGATTTTTAATATTTCTAATTTAATTTTCATCTGGGGATTTTTAATTTGCTCACTTTCTAGTTTTTTGAGTTGCATGCCCAATTCATTAATCTATGCCCTCCTTAATTTGTTAATATATGCACTCAAGGAAATAAATTTCCCCCTGAGTACTGTCTTGGCTGCATCCCACAGAGTTTGGTAGGATGTCTCATCATTGTCATTCTCTTCAATGAAATTGTTGATTGTTTCTATGATTTCTTCTTTGACTAGCTGGTTTTGGAGAATCATATCATTTAATTTCCAATTTGTCTTTGATTTGCCTGTCCATGTGCCCTTACTAATTATTATTTTTATCACATTATGACCTTTGTCATTGATCTATGGTCAATCTTTGTGAATGAACCATGTACAGATGAAAAGAAGGTTTATTCCTTTTTGTCCCTATTTATTTTTTCCACTCATCTATTAAATCATTGTTCTAGGACTTCATTCACCTCCTTTATCTCTTTCTCATTTAATTTTTGGTTTCATTAATCTAGATCTGAAAGAGGATTATTTAGATCTCCCACTATTATGGTTTTACTATCTATTTCCTTCTTGAGCTCTGCCAGTGTCTCCTTTATCAATTTGGATACTATGCCATTTGGTGCATACATATTGAGGACTGTTATTTCCTCATTGTCTATGCTGCCTTTTATCAGGATGTAATTAACTTCCCTGTCTTTATGAATCATATCTATTTTTACTTTGGCTTCGTCAGAAATCATGATTGCCACTACTGCCTTCTTTTTCTCATTTGAAGCCCAAAAGATTTTGCTCAATCACTTTACCTTAAACCTGTGTATCTCCACTCCCCTCATATGTGTTTCTGGTAGACAACAAATGGTAGGATTTTGGTTTCTAATCCACTCTGCTATTTGCTTTCGTTTTATCAGCGAGTTCATCCCATTCACATTCAGAGTTATAATTATCAGTTGTGTATTCTCCAACATATTGGTATCCTCTCCTAATTCTACCCCTTCTTCTTATACTATTTCCTTTTAAACCAGTGGTTTTCTTTAAGCCAGTAACCCTTGTCCCCTGCCTTTATTTACCTCCCTTTCTACTTCCTCCCTTATTATTCCCCTCTATTTATTTTTAAGGCCTAATGAATTTCCTCCCCCCTTTCCTCCCCTCCCTTTTTTGACTTCCCCGCTCCCCTGCTCTCCTTGGTTTATCCCTTCTGACTTTCTCAGTAGGGTTAGATAGAGTATTATATCCCAATGGATAATATAGCTATTCTTCCTTCTCAGGGTTAATTACACTGTGCTTAACATTCAAATATTACCTCTTGATGCTCTCTTTCTCTCCTTCTTATTAGAGTATTTATCCCTTCCCCTTCCCATGCCCATTTTGTGTGTAATAGAATATCCTATTTTTTCTTATTCATTCAAGTTTGTCTTGGTGTCCTCTACTATTCACCCCCCTCTTTTCCACCCCCCCATATCATCTTAGACCATTTAGTATTCCAACCTCTCCCAATTAATAATTCTTCTATTTACAGTAATAGTGAATAGTATAATAGTGAATAGAGTTCACTACAGAGAATGATACATAACATTTTTCCACATAAGAATACAAAAAATAGATCTTATCTAAGCCCTTAAAGAGGCAAATTTTAAAAAAATAAGAGTTTTCTTACTTTCCCTTCTGTTTCTTATATACCTTTTTACATTTCTCCTGATTTTTGTGGTTGGATATGAAACAATCCATTTAGTCCTGATCTTTTCTCTGCAAATACTTGGAAATCTTCTATATTGTTGAATGCCCAAACTTTCCCCTGGAAATATATAGTCAGTTTTGATGGGTAGGTGATCCTTGGTTGTAGACCCAGATCTCTTGCCTTTCTGAATATCATATTCCAAGCTTTGTGGTCTTGTAGTGTGGAGGCTGCCAGATCCTGTGTGATCCTGATTGGTGCTCCTTGATTTCTGAATTGTCTCTTTCTGGCTTCTTGTGAAATTTTTTCTTTTACTTGGAAGCTCTTGATTTTTGGCTATTACATTCCTGAGGGTTGTCTTTTAAGGGTCTAGTGTAGAGGGTGATCTATGGATCCTTTCAATATCTATCTTGCCCTCTTGTTGTTGAACTGCGGGGCAGTTTTGCTGAATAATTTCTTTTAGTATGGAGTCCAAATTTCTATTAATTTCTGCTTTTTCAGGAAGACCAATCATTATCAAATTGTCTCTTCCAGACCTGTTTTCTTGATCTGTTAATTTCTCATTGAGACATTTCATGTTTCCTTCTATTTTATCAGTCTTTTGACTTTGCTTTATTTGTTCTTGCTGTCTTGAGAGATCATTGGCTTCTAATTGCCCAATTCTTGTCTTTAGAGACTGTTTTTCTGCTATTATATTTTTTTATACTTTTTGATTTGGTCTATCTTGTTTTCCAGCTATTTGATTTTGGTCTCCAATTTGCTCATAATTTTTTTTTGATTTGGGGGCATCTTTTTTGAATTGCCCAATCCTAGCCTTTAGAGATTGGTTTTCCTTTTCAATCTGATCATTTCTGGTCTTCAGTTTACTTGCTTCACTTTTCAATTGCAGAATCCTGCCTTTTAAACTGTTATTTTCTTGCCAGATCTTTTCCATCTTTCTCATAATTTCAGATTTGAACTCTTCAAGACCTTGTGACCAGTTTTCATTTTTTGGGGAACATTTGGATATGGTTACTTGTTTGTTCTCCTCTGCTGTTTGCTCTGTTGTCTTGATTTTTTTCTGTGTAAATGTTGTTGAGTGTTAAAGGTTTACTCTTAATCTTTCTCTTTTGGGGTTCCTGTGTCTGGCTTGCCATTTTTTAAAAACTTTTTTTAATATTCATTTTTAACATGTTTACATGCTTCATGCCCCAAATTTCCCCTTCACCCCCCACACACTCCCCTCACCCATGGCCTGATGAGCATTTCCACTGGTTGTAACATGTGTCATCAATCAAGACATATTTCCAAATTGTTGATAATTGGATTGGTGTGGTAGTTTCAAGTCCACATATCCAATCATGTCCACCCCAACCCATGCATTCAAGCAATTGTTTATGTTATATGTTTCCTCTCCTGCAGTCCTTCATCTCAATGTGGGTAGCATTCCTTTCCATACATCCCTCAGAGCTGTCTTGTGTCATTGCATTGTTGCTGGTACAGAAGTCCATTACCACAGTATATCAGTCTCTGTGTACAATATTCCTCTGGCTCTGCTCCTTTCGTTCTGCATCAGTTCTTGGAGGTCTTTCCAGTTCACCTGGAACTCCTCCAGTTTATTATTCCTTTTAGCAAAATAGCATTCCATCACCAGCATATACCACAATTTGTTCAGTCATTCCCCAATTGAAGGACATACCCTCATTTTCCAGTTCTTTGCCTCCACAAAAAGCACAGCTATAAATATTTTTGTACAAGTCTGTTTATCTATGATCTCTTTGGGGTGCAAACCCAACAATGGTATGGCTGGATCAAAGGGTAGGCAATGTTTTATAGCCCTTTGAGCATAGTTCCAAATTGCCATCCAGAATGGTTGGATCAGTTCACAATTCCACCAACAATGCATTAATGTCCCAATTTTGCCACATGCCCTCCAGCATTAATTACTCTCCCCTTCTTTCATTTTTGCCAATCTGCTAGGTGTGAGATGATAACTCAGAGTAGTTTTGATTTGCATTTCCCTAATTATTAGAGATTTAGAAAACTTTCTCATGTGCTTATTGATACTTTTGATTTCTTTACCTGAAAATTACCTATTCATGTCTCTTGCCCATTTTTTAATTGGGGAATGGCTTGATTTTTTATACAATTATTTTAACTCCTTGTATATTTGAGTAATTAGACCCCTGTCAGAGTTTTTCATTATAAAGATTTTTTCCCAATTTGTTGTTTCCCTTCTGATTTTGACTACATTGTTTTTGTTTGTACAAAAGCTTTTTAGCTTAATATAATCAAAACCATTTAATTTACATTTTGTAATTTTCTCTAACTCTTTCTTGGTTTCAAAATCTTTCCTTTCCCAGAGATTTGCCAGGTATACTATTTTGTGTTCACTTAACTTATTTATAGTTTCCCTCTTTATATTCAAGTCATTCACCCATTCTGAATTTATCTTGGTGTAGGGTGTGAGATCTTGATCTAAACCTAATCTCTCCCATATTGTTTTCCAAATTTCCCAGCAGTTTTTGTCAAATAGTGGATTCATGTCCCAAAAGTTGGGCTCTTTGGGTTTATCATACACTGTCTTGCTGACTTCATTAACCCCAAGTCTATTCCACTGATCCTCCCTTCTATCTCTTGGCCAGTACCATATTGTTTTGATGGCTGCTCCTTTATAGTATAATTTAACATCTGGTACTGCTAGGCCCCCTTCTTTCACATTTTTTTTCATTATTTCCCTTGATATTCTTGATCTTTTGTTATTACAAATGAAATTTGTTATAGTTTTTCCTAATTCAGTAAAGAAGTTTTTTTGGTAATTTGATAGGTATGGCGCTAAATAGGTAAATTGTTTATTTTTATTATGTTAGCTCGTCCTACCCATGAACAGTTAATGGCTTTCTAATTGTTGAGCTCCAGTTTTATTTGTTTGGAAAATGTTTTGAAGTTGTTTTCGTATAATTGCTGTGTTTGTTTTGGTAGATAGATTCCTAAGTATTTTATATTGTCTTGGGTGATTTTAAATGGTGTTTCTCTTTCTACCTCTTGCTGCTCTAATGTGTTGGAAATATATAGAAATGCTAATGATTTATGTGCATTTATTTTGTATTCTGCAACTTTGCTAGAGTTATTGATTATTTCTACCAGCTTCTTAGTTGATTCTCTAGGATTTTTTAAGTAGACCATCATGTCATCTGCAAAGAGTGATAGCTTAGTCTCCTCATTGCCTATTTTGATATCTTCAAATTCTTTTTCATCTCTAATTGCCACTGCAAGTGTTTCTAGTACTATGTTGAATAATAGAGGTGATAATGGCATCCTTGTTTCACTCCTGATCTTATTGGGAAGGCTTCTAATTTATCCCCATTGCATATGATGCTTGTTGATGGTTTTAGGTATATACTGTTTATTATTTTTAGGAAAGGTCCTTCTATTCCTATACTTTTCAGCGTTTTCAAAAGGAATCGATGCTGTATTTTGTCAAAGGCTTTTTCAGCATCTATTGAGATAATCATGTGATTTTTGTTCGTTAGTGGTTGATATGGTCAATTAAGTGGATGGTTTTCCTAATACTGAACCATCCTTGCATTCCTGGTATAAATTCCACCTGATCATGGTGGATGATCTTCTTAATTACTTCCTGGAGTCTCTTTGCTAATATTCTACTTAAGATTTTTGCATCTATGTTCATTAGGGAGATTGGTCTGTAGTTTTCTTTCTCTGTTTTTGTTCTACCTGGCTTTGGAATCAGTACCACATTTGTGTCATAGAAGGAATTTGGTAGGACTCCTTCTTTGCTTATCATATTAAATAATTTGTATAGTATTGGGATTAGTTGCTCTTTGAATGTCTTATAGAATTCTCTTTTGAATACATCAGGTCCTTGTGATTTTTTCCTAGGGAGTTCTTTGATGGCTTGTTCAATTTCTATTTCTGATATGGGATTATTTAGGTGTTCTATTTCTTCTGCTGTTAATCTAGGCAATTTATATTTTTGTAAATATTCATCCATATCTCCTAAATTGTTATATTTGTTGCCATATAATTGGGCAAAATAGTTCTTAATGATTGCCTTGATTTCCCCTTCATTTGAGGTGAGGTCTCCCTTTTCATCTTTAATACTGTCAATGTGGTTTTCTTCTTTCCTTTTTCTTATTAGATTGACTAGTACTTTGTCTATTTTATCTGTTTTTTCAAAATACCAGCTTCTAGTCTTATTTATTAATTCAATAGTTCTTTTACTTTCGATTTTATTAATTTCTCCTTTAATTTTTAGTATTTCTAATTTAGTTTTCATCTGGAGGTTTTTAATTTGCTCGCTTTCTAATTTTTTGAGTTGCATACCCAATTCATTAATCTCTGCCCTCCTTAATTTGTTAATATATGCACTCAAGGATATAAATTTCATCCTGAGTACTGCCTTGGCTGCATCCCACAGAATTTGGTAGGATGTCTCATCATTGTCATTCTCTTCAATGAAATTGTTGATTGTTTATGAAAAATATTATCCACCTCTAGAGATAAAACAAATCATCTTTTGAGTACAGAATGAAGTGTACTGCTTTTCTTCTTTATTATTCCTTCTTTTTCCCCTGCAATATAGTGAAATTGGAAATATATTTTGCATAAAGTTTATAAATGTATGAAGAATTATATTTGTTCCTTTTCTAATAGGTGCGTGAGGGGAAAGAGATAAATTACAACTAAAAATAAAAATACTGAAATTTTAGGAACTGTAATGCAAGGTGGCTAACAGAAACTTTTTGCTTCTGTAATTTCTAATGGTCACAAAAAGTCAGATAAACATTTTAGAATGTTCAGAAAGTCAGTTAGAACTTAAAGCTATAAATAGAGGTGAAGTTCCAACTGATGAGGCTTTTGCCTTCTAGCTTTTGCTTTGGCCTTTTGGCTTTGGCCTAATTGCTTCCACCTTGGCCTGTGCTTATTTTTGTTTTGGGTAAATTTGGACCTATCTCATTTCTCTGGACCTCTCCCTGATCTCCCATCTCCATCCCTCCCCTTCCCTGATTTTTCCTTTGGGTTCTGGTTGGAAGGGAGGGCTTAATGATTAGACATTGTGGGTTTTAGTTTCTTTAGATAATTGGAGCAGCCTCAAATAAGTTACCCCTAGATTTGATAAAGACTTTACTTAAAAGGCTGTCAAATCTTCCTGACTGGGAGAGCTGTACTCTCTCTGTTTAAACCTCTTCTACATATCCCATTTCCTTTATCTCCAATATATCTTCCCTTATCTTCATTCCTCCCCAAATCACTTTGTAATCCCCAATTCCCCTTTATCCCTCCTCACACCTCACCTAATCAGATTATTTACTTATTTTTTGATAACAGAACAGTGAACCTTTTAAAAGCCAGGGTTCTCTTTTTTTTTCTTTTTATCCCCAGTGTTTAGTACATTACTTTTTCATATTAAATGCTTAATACATATGTTTTCAGTCATTTTCACACTTAAATCATGAAAACATAACCACTGAAATTCTTGAGATGTATTTCTTAATTTAAAAAATCATTAATAGACCACTCAAGACTTACTAAACTAGCCAGTGGATTCCCTCCACAGTCTGAACAGATGTCAAGGAACTAACAATTGGGCAACAGCCAACTTAGCCATCAGAGGTCTGAGCCAGATGAGGGCAGCAGAGCATGAGCAAGAGCCTAGGGAGAGAAATTAACTGCCTATGGAGCAAGCCAATATATACCCCTTGTGATGTCATCACTCAGTTCTTACCTTAGAGACCTCAACTCATCCCACATTCCCTCATCACAGGAAGAGGAGGATCTTGAGAATTCTGAAAAATTCCTTTCTTCAGGCCAAATGGCCAGTAACAAAAGTCAGCTCAGTTAGATGACTTGATTGATAACTGGGAATTATTGATTTAGATTTAATTTGGAGGCTAGAAAAAAAAGAAAAACTCTTTAGAAAATTCTTCTCTCTGTCAGTACTACCCTTCATTTTACACTTATCTCTTGAGAAGTTTATCTTGTTTGCTTGATCTAGCCTTTCAAGATTCTTTTGGATCTTCATTCTGATGTCCAGTGCATCAGTTATCACTTCTAGATGTGTGTCATTCATAGATTTGAAGTGTGTGCCATCTAAATTTCTATCTAGCTGTTAATAAAAATGTTGAACAGAGTTAGATAAAAAAAATCACTAGGATACGCCTTTGGAGACATAATACTTTTTTGATATTGAACCATTATTCTTGTTTTTCTTGTTTAAGTACACCACATAACTTGTTTAACTCTTTATATTATTTTTAATTCTCAATTTTTTCTAGCTTACCATCCATAATAGAATAATATATTTTAGTAAAAATCTAGATATGTACTAGAATTTATATGCCACTTTAATATTTGCAAAATGTTCTACATGTTTTTTCAAAGTAAGCAAAATATTTTGTGATCCTGAGTCTCATAAAATTTTGAATTCTCCAAATGTTTTAACACTTTGCATTCTTTTATGAGAAGCAGTATCATGTATTCTCTAAAATAAATAGTGGATTAAGAAGTAGGAATGAACTTGTTTCAAATCTCAGTATGAATACTCCCTTCATGATCTTAGTGGAGTCTCATAATTTGCTCAATAAACATGGTTAAAGGGATAAAAATATAAGAGAAACTTCCTTCAAAATGTTGGAGAAGGCTGACCCTTTACAAAACTTAAGAACATGTTAATTTGTTGTGTTATATTTATTATCCTTTTCTAAACAACTTAAGGAGAAGGACAATGACTTCTTTTGGTATCTTTCCAACCTCTGTACAAGGTAGTTACATCATCATCAGAATTATAAAATACTGAATTAAATAACAATAAGAAAGAAATGACTAATTCAAAGAAAGAATAGATCATGTTCGGGAAACACAGATTCTAAAGTTTCATTAAGGAAACAAAAAAAGAATAATAATTAATAACTCTGCCAATTTTTTAGAACCACAGATGATGATGCACTAGAATGAGCAATTTATTTTTGAGGAAGCAAAATGGAAAACAAAGTCCCAAATGAGTAAATTATTATAATACACAAACATACATATGTACTGGATAGATTTATAATAAAAACATTTAAGATAGAATTTTAGTCTGCCAATAGAAGAAAGAATTTGAAAAGAAAATAATAATGCCCCCCCCAAAAAAATTAATGCAGTAGAAGCAGGACAGGGAAAGGCAAGAATTTTGGTGATAAAACAACATTTGACATGTAATCAGAGGATCTCTGTTTGGATTACATTTTTTCTTCTTATTATATTGCTTTAGGCAGGGGTGGGGGGAAATAACAACTTTTTTTTTTGTTGTTGTTGTTCCAGACCTCAGTTTTTCTATTTGAAAATAAAAGGTTTTGGTTAGATTACCTCTTAGATCCCTTACTCATCACAGTCACATCACTTTATATAATTAAAAAGCAGAGATACCAAAGGCAAATAACAATATCACTTTCAAGTCCTTTAGAATGATAAATAGCACTTGTCATTAAGAAGAGGAAGAATGTAAGAGTGGGAAGACAATATAACCTTAGATCTTCAGATGTGGAATCAAAATGGTCTTTTGTAACCGTGATTGTAAGAGAAAAAAAGAGTGGGCATGTCATAGGTACAGAATATAAGTCTATATTATCTTATTGACAAGAAGAAGAAAATAGAAAGATAATTTCAATCTTGGGGATAATGACTTTTCCAGGATTTCAGAAATGTGGAGGCCCAGAATGGTGTAAGAAACAGACATGTTGTAGTCCCTGCCACTAGATTCAAAAAGATTGAAATTATTGAACATTTAAGGTCAGGACTACTGTGATTCAATAGGACTAAAATGAATGAATTTAGCTCAGAGAAATCACAGAGATACTGATAGGTCTTAGGGTCAAAACATTTCAGAAGGGGTGTGTGTGTGTGTGTGTGTGTGTGTGTGTGTGTGTGTGTGTGTGTGTTTCTATGAGTGTCTCTGTCTGTGTCTGTCTGCAATGGCAATCAGATAGCTAAATGCATTGACTATAATATATATATGATCTGTCTCAGGATTATCTAATGTGCATTGGCCTTATTAATCCATTCATTTTAGCTTCAGGTTAAGAGTGCCTAAAGTGAATGTGCATTAACTCCTTGAGAGGCTATGGTTTCCAATAGTCTAATCAAGAGGGTGCTATTGAAGTTGGAAAGGACAAATACAAACTGCCTAGTTTCATTGACTGTATAGGAGCTGAACCATAGTCTGACAAGGGGGAAGAGCTCTCTCTAGTCATGAAAAAAAGGAGAAATAATAACTGGCCATGTAAAGATAATAATTCACATGAATTATGACTTATTGAATTGAATGATTCTCCCCTTTGATAGTACTACTCTAATATGGGCCCTATCACTTCACATCTGAACTATTACAATGTCCTGCTATTTGACCTACCTGCCTTAAGTGTTTCTTTAATCCAATCTATCCTCTATTAAGTCACTAAATGATTTTCCTAAAACTCTGGTCTAATTACATCACTGCCATACACAATAAAATTCAGTGGCTTCTTCCAGGAGCACATAAGTGTGTGATATCTGGCATTCAATGCCCTTCATAAACTAGGCATCTCTTACTTTCCCAGTTTTACATCTTACTCTGACACATTCTTTTCAGTCCAATGACACTAGACTCATGATTGTCCCAAAAATAAAACTCCATCTCTTGTTTCTGGATATTTTTCCCATCTGTCCCCAATATCTGGAAAGTTCTCCCTTCTCCACGTTGACTACTGACCTCCCTGGATGTCTTTAATTTCCAACTAAAATTGTACCTTCTATTGGAAGATTTCCCGAATCCCCATCAATTACACTTCCTTCCATTTATTAATTTTTATTTATATCTCTATATCTATCTATCTATCTATCATTTATCTATCTATCTATCTATCTATCTATCTATCTATCTATCTATCTATCTGTCTGTCTGTCTGTCTGTCTCTCTCTCTCTCTATCTATCTAAATAATGCTTGTATATTGTCATTCCTATTAGAAAACCAGCTCCTTGAAGACAGGGCTTTCCTTTTTTTTCTTCTTTAGTGCTAAATGTTTATTAATTCATTAATCCTTTTTCTCTAGTGTTTTAAAGATTGAAAAGTTATTTTCTCATTACATCTCAGTGCAATAGCCAAAAAAAGTATATCTTCTCTAGGAGGAAATGAAAGCTTTAAAAGTTATATGACATCCATCATTACATAGGAGTTAAAAATCTGAAGGTAAAATTCTAAGCTTATGGAATCTAAGATGAGAATGTTTTTTTCTCTAAACCATATATACTGAGAAACATCTGGTTGGTCTGAAAATTGACACTTACAAATTGGAATGGAATGAGAAATATGCTGATCATTAAGTAAAAAGCATAGAGAAAAATGTTTACTCGGTGTAAAAATACTGAGTAAAAAAAGTTTGTTTAAAAATAGCATTGAAGAATAGGAGCATTGATTCAGATTGGCACAATTGCCCTATCTTCCCATTTTCTGTAGTATCATTTGTCAAGCCTCTTTGCCTGTTGGGTGTTGAGACAGTTTCATTGCCTTTTGGGGAAAATATGTCCTAGCCTATGTGCACTAGGTGGTGCCCCTAAAAACCGACATGATAAGATGTTAACGTAGAAGTGATAGGAAAATGATGGGATAACTCTCTGAAATTGTATTGCTTTTGATGAAAGATAAATGATTAAAGTATTTTCAGTATTCTTGTAGATCTGTATTTTCATGCATATGCCTACTCCCTACAGCATGGGAGAGCAGAATGTTGATTGTGAGCATACCTTTTCATTCTTTATAATTTATGTTCTTTAAGGAGTTAATCCAGATAGCTCTGAGATCTTCCTTTGAATTAAATGGTCCTTATTGGTGAATAAATGCACACTGATTTAAGATAGTATGGATAGTCAGCTTCTAGACATTTATCACATCCTAGCCAGTTATCAATCAAGAAATTAGAACTTTTTCATATATTCCACTGCTCAACTGCCTTATAATTCCACTCACAATCACTGTGACTTCCTAAACCACAATAAATTTCACTGTTAAGTATTGACCTGGACATATTCCTAGTGCTATTATAGTTAGAGGGTTAATTCCCTGAAGGCAAGTCAACATCATTACCTCACTGACTATATCATAGTATTTTTAATTGCTAAAGTGCAATAAATGAAATCAAACATCCTAAGTATAGCATTTAGTGCTACTATTTGCCAATTGCTACTCCTGCTCTTTTCTCATATCTAAAAGCCTTTGCTCATCAAAGACCAATCCACTTACTAACCTCAAGCATTTAATTCAGATGATCTTTTGATTGTGCTGTTTCAAGTCTCACCTGTCTCAGAAAACATTTTTTGAATCATTACCCAATTTCAAGGACCAAATAATTCCAAAAATTTTTTTCCATATTCTTCATCTTTTGTTGTTGCTCTTACAATTTCAGATTGTTAGAGTAGAAAGTACCCTACACAATGCCATCCAACCATCTCATTTTTTGAGGAGATTAAGGTAAAGGGTCAATTGGGCAAATGATTTTTTCAAGAACAATAAATACAATAGTGAAACTCAAACTGAAGTATTGTTTTATAAACATTTACAAGTCCAGTGGTCTTTCTACTAACTTGCATTGCTTACCTTAAAGAAATCTTTCTTATTCAGAAGGTTTTGATAGAAAATATGGAAAGAGATATATTAATTACGTGGCTGGATAATGACTGTTTCTTAATTTTAAAAATATTGCCAAATTAGTGATTTATTAAATCAATATATCATTTATGCTTTTGTTGTTGATGACAAATGTCACAGTAGGAAATCAGTGAGAATAAATTGTATTGTGTTTGAATTTCATAAGAAGGAACTCAAAAAGTTTTTTTAAATAATATATAATATCTTTGTAATCAAAAATATATTTGTCTTCCATATAGAATAACTTGAATGCAAATTAATGGACTTGTTATTCCCCATTTGAAAGAGTTAATGGACATACTGCTCTCTGTAAGATTAAATAAATACCTAAGTGGCACTCACAATAATTTAAATTTCATTTACAGCGTCCATTAGGGTGGCTTTCAACTTTCTAACCACTTTTCACTATGTCATAGACATTTAAATAAAAGATAGATTTCAAGTTGTTCTCATTGAATGAGACCTCAGAGATTGTCTTCTCCAAAGACTGCAATTTCCAACTATTTCAACGAAATTAATTTGTTTCCAATTTGAAAATGTCACTAAATTCACAAACATTGAACTATTTTCTAAAAGGTTCAGTGTACTAAAAGTACTCTGTTTAAAAAAAAATCAACACTCTCAGATAATTATAGGTTAGTTGCTATAATTGATATATATTATGGCTTCTGTGAAATTTAGTGCACTTCTGTTTTCTAAGAGAATAGCAAAGAATTACCAGAGATAGAGATACAGAATAATAGCTCCTTTCCATATGAATAGAAAAAAAATTACCACTGCTGCTCTCCATTTAAAAACACCTGTTTCTGAGTTCCTATGAAAATGTTATTATAGGGCAGAAAGGGGTGTAAGTTTTAGGTCACTTCATTTTCCTTGTGTCAATAAAACCATGTCTCTCCTCACCCCTATTTTTGAGAATTGTTTTACCAGGAGCTTTCTTCATTTCTAAATGACTTCAGAAATATTTAATCATTAGCAGACATTCAAAATCTCTTATCTATTAGGCAGGTTGATCATAAAAAAGAGATTTAATCTAGACCACCTCTTGAACTAAATAAGAATTATTTCTTTGACATCCCAATTAGTTATTCAATTTCTATTGGAAAACCCTTGTTCCTGGGGACTCTTACTCATGAGGCAGGTCATTCTGTTTTTAGAAGTTTGCACTATTATCTATATACATATTTTTTTTGTTAAGATAGGACTTGTTTTCTTTTTAACTTCCTATTATACTAAAGATGTCATTAATATATGTGTGTGCCTTTGTGGGTGTTTTTATTCATTTAATTGATAAAGTTATTAAAATTGGGACTGAATTTTGCATCCATCTATTTCTCATTCTGTAGCAATTTTACATGCAATCAATTCAAATGTATAGCCAATACTCACTTTCTCTCTCTCTCTCTCTCTCTCTCTCTCTCTCTCTCTCTCCCTCTCTCCCTCCCTCTCCATATTAATTTTGGGAATCTATGCAGAGAACATTCTCTGTATTCATCCAGATCTTAAGTTTTTCCCATCTTTACTGTACTAAATAACTGATATATTAAGGACTTAATGAGATGTTTCATAAGCAATAAGTATTAAAGGTAGGATTTGAGCTGATTACTTTCTAACTTGGAAGACCACCATCTAGCAAATACATCCAATCATATAGCCAAAAATACCTAAAGATGGATTCAAAATAAATTTCCTTAATCCAAGCACTCTTCCTGATATATCACACTTCTTCTATCCAGTTCAAATAATCCATTGCCACCTTCTTATACTCATTCATCATTATTTTTGCACCCTTTAAAAAGGGTTCTGGAAATAGTCTCAAAATTTTCACTTTTTTCATTTTTCATTTTTTTAGCTACGTAACACTTCTTAAAGCCAATTACTTTTTCTGAGCCACAGCTTCTCCATCAGCAAATCAGACAAAATAATACTTTCATAACCTACCTCATAGAGTTGCTATAAGCATCAACTGTCATAATATTTACTTGTTAAATGTTTTCATATGAATTATGTATGCATAAAATTGTTATCTTGTTCATCATTATTCTAATATTAAGATGGTAAACTTTTGAAGGCAGAAACTGGATCTTAGTGGAATGATTATTGCAAAAGTCATTATCTATATGTACACCAAACACAATGTATGTGTATACATGTTAGTATATGTATGTGCATATATGTATACATATACACATGTTTACATGTCTGTATATTAATGCATGTATGTCCATGTAAGTATATCTATTTATTCAATACATTCTAAAATATTCAAGATGATCATGATTGTGTCACTTTTAAACTGGAGAAAAAATGTTCCTGCCTATATTAAATTATATTACAGCAAGAAAGAGAACTACAGTGAAACTCTCTAAAATAGGAAGCTTCAGAAACCCTAGTTGATCTCTTTCTTTATTCAAACAATATTTTTAATACATACACATTTTAGCAGAACTAAAGAATGAGAATGGCCCCTTGGATCCTGTTGAGTTCAGTGGATTATAGACAATATATGCATTTCTGCCAGAGGAAAAAATCATTATTACCTTAGAACAATGTGGAAAACTCCACAATTGTATACTTTTTCCAAGCAATTAAGCCATTCATTGCAGACAGAGAAACAGAGGCCCAATTTACAGAGACACAGAAGTAGGATGAGAAAGACAACACCATTTCAATTGCCTTTCACATAACACCTTGCATTTATGCCAAGTGCACATTAATATATAGCCAGAGCACTTTTAGAAACATTCTCTACCTCCTTCAATACACCTCCCTGCCATCAGTTATGCTTCTAATGCACATCATCCAAAGGCATGAAATGTCTCATAATGATGTCTGTGTGCCCGTGTGTGTGCACTCTTTGTGCAACAACTACTGAGGCTTTTAAACAGTTTGTCTTTCGCTCATTCTTCCCCTTTTAAAGAGGGAGCCTAAGCCCGTTAATAATGAGAAACTGCATCTTCTCAACTCGATTCCTTTTCATCCTTTGACTGCAAATGGTTTTGTGATTGTAAATTAGCTGCCTAGATCATATTTATTCTCTGGCTTTGAGACATCATTAAAAAAAAAACAGTCCATAGCTGTCTTGGCCAGAACTATATAAAGTGAGGCTTCTCTGGGGGTGGCTGTCTCCTTTATTTGGGTAGGTCTTTACGGTTCCCTCAATGGCCACTGTCTATTTCTTCATTTAGTTTTCCAAGAAGTAAATCCTTTAGATCATTTTCTAACCTCTGGGAATAGTGATGTTGTCACAAATTCTTGCCTCTTCTCCAACATTAAAAGGAATAGCCTTGATTTTTTCTTCCCATTTCTTTCTGCAATCTTTTCACCTGAACTAGTTAAAATCCATTGACGTAGCACATGATGACTTTTTTACTATTTTATATGCTCTCCATTTCCTACCTTGAATTATGGTGGTTTGCTAATCCTGATGTCTGTGTTCTTAGAATTGTTTTTGGGTCTCATTTGACTTTCTTTGCATCCTGACTTTCTAATACACTGATGTGTATGCATATAGAAATTGTTGAGTTTGGTGAGAAAATATCTTTTCCCGACCTTACCACATGTATACATGTATACACACATGCACATGTATAGTACATATACAATTATACAAGTACATGTACATATATGTAAATATATATGCTAGCATATCCATGATCTATATTACTGTGTACTATAATGGGAAATTAAGGATTAGCACCTAGGCTGTCAGGTTGGCTGTAAAGACCTGAGAGTTCCATAATGGAATGAAGTCAGAGATTTTTTTTTCTTTTCTTTTTTTTTAAACCCTTAACTTCTGTGTATTGGCTCCTAGGTAGAAGAGTGGTAAGGGTGGGCAATGGGGGTCAAGTGACTTGCCCAGGGTCACACAGCTGGGAAGTGTTTGAGACCGGCTTTGAACCTAGGACCTCTCATCTCTAGGCCTGACTCTCAATCCACTGATCTACCCAGCTGTCCCCTGAAGCCAGAGTTTTGAAAAAGTGTAGGAGTTTGACCACGCTGGAGGAAAGGAGGCGTGTTGGCTGTGTGGTCCAGCTTTTGCCAAATACCCAAATAGCTGTCATTGTGGGATACCACTGAGAAGAAGATTCTACAAAGAAACATTGTGGCCTATGTTGAGGAAAGGACTATGTTATCTGTTCGTGGACAGCAAATCAATCTACCTTATCCCCACTCAAGCTCAAAATAAGGTCTTTTGTTAGTCTGAGACTAGTGAAGTTGGATTCTCCCTCAGGGAGGAACTCTTAGGTGACAAGGTCAAATCTGGGGCTTCCACCTTTAAGCTAATTAAACTAGGGTTCATTAAATCTTTCTAGGCTAAAAGTTTGGGGGCATCTAGATTCCATGTCAAAAGATGTATATATGTATATGCATATATGTAAAACACAGGTAATAAAATTAATATATAATTAGACATGTGCACATACAAGTACATCTATATATCTGGATATATATATGCACATATTAAAATGTATTTATGTAGATATATCTAAAAAGGAAGAAAAATTTATTTCTGAAAATTCCTGTTCTTTTTTGATCAACTATACTACAAGACAGAAAATCACTAAAATTATCTCAGATTCATGAAAGAAATGGGCTTGATGGGCCTTAAGCTTATACTGTCCATATTAGTCATCTTTTCTCTCTACCTATTAAATTCAAAGTTTCATAATTTACTAGGATAGTGAATGGGGCATTGGAGGTACCATTTTGGCCTCTCTGGTCTATTTCTCAGACTTACGTGGTTGTTCTCCTAAGACCTAGAGCATGAATTGGTGAGATTCAAATGAAATTTTCCATGAAATGATTCTCTAACAAATGTAAACAAACCATCAATGGGAAACACCATGAGGCAGATGTAACTGTTTTTAAAGTAGGTAATAATCACCATTACTTAAGCTTATATGCCATTTTTCAGCTCTAAAGTCCATTGCACCTTTTTGATCTTTTCAACAACCCCATGTAGCAGGCAGTTCAAGGCACTTTATCCCAATTTTACAAATGAAACACAGTTTTAGGCAGCTTATATGGTTTCCCTGGTGTCACAAAGAGGGAAAATGGCACTGAGATGATGCACACATTTCAGTTGTAGACTTACCCCACAAGTGTACCAATTGCTTAAGTTGATTTATATCAATCTGATTCAATCTACAGACACTTATTAAACTTTTAATGTGAGCCAGACCTATTTTTAAGCTCTGAGGACCTGAAAGAAGGCAAAAAATGGCCTCTCCTCTCAAGCAGTTCAATCTGTTGGGAGAACATGGAGAGAACAATTACTTACAAGATCTGTGGAAAGCAATTGGAAAGTAATCATTGAGAAAAAGAATAACTGCCACTAAATATGTGTGTTTGGCAGGGATGAGCAGCAAAGACTCTTATAGAAAGAGGATTTAGCATGTTTCTCTTTTTTTATCCTTAATTTCTGTCTTAGTATTAATTCTAACATAGAAAAGCATTGAGTGCTAGACAATCCTGGGGAACTGACTGCCCAGGGTCATCCAGCTAGGAAATATGGGAGGTCAGATTTGAACCTCATCCTCTGGTCTCCAGGCCTGGCACCATATCCACTGTATTGCCTAGCTGCCCGGATTTAACCTGTTTCTTGAAGGAAAGATCCCTGGGAAGCTTGGAGTTAAGAGGTGAGGAGGGAGCACATTCCCTCAATAGGAATGAGACTGCCCTGGAAACATTGCATAGATAGAGCAAAGTAAAGCAGAAAATGACTGAAAAGACCAGAAGGGGCAAGAATGTGAAAGACTTTAGGGGTTAAACAGAGTTTCTACTTGAGCCTGGAAATAATAAAAAACTGTTGGAGTTTATTTAGTGGGGGTGAAGAGGAGGATCAAGATCAACATGGTCAGATCTGCATTTTAGGTAAGATCTCTTTTACAGAGTTATTTCATTTTCAATTTCAATTCGAGAGTCATTTATTAAACATTAGTTATGTGCAGGGAATTGTAATATATACTGGAAGGGGAAGAAAGAAATCTGACACAATTCTTACACTCAACAAACTTTGAATGTGACCTTCAAAGTGAGAAGGTGATCATAATGATGCTACACGGTTGCTGCTTCTGACAATGCTAGTAACACCTATGGATGTTTATATTGTGCTTTCAAGTTTCCAATGTGCAAAAAGTAAGAGTCAATCAGCATTTATTAAGTGCCTATTATGTGCCAAGCATAGAAGGGCTAGTGATAGAAATAAAGGTAAAGACAGCCTTGCCTATAAGGAGCTTATTTTTACTGTTATGAGTACATGAATATCTGCAATTCAAATTAGAAAATAAATATAAAAAAGAAGTGAGTGTAATAAATCATATCGACCAATTTTCCAACACTTTCCTCTTGATCTTCAGCCTTTGGAAGGGATTGGGATTAGACCCACAATTTCACTGGTGCAGGAAACTCCCAAATGAAGAAACTCCCTCTAACAATGCAGGTCATCACCCTTGCTGTAACTTAGTCTTAGAAACTTGTCCTGGTTTCTGAGAAGGTAAATGATTTGACTAAGGTCACACAGATAGCATTGTTAAGGGAAGAATTTGAAGAGAAATCTTCCAGCCTTTGAGGATAATTATCTTTTCCCTATGCCTCTCTGGATGACTAGGGTTTTCAAATTTGAATTATTTTGCCTATATAAAAATTTGTTTTCCTATCACTATGAGTGTATTTGGTTACATGTTCAATGCCCAACTGTTAGATAATGGGGATACAAAGAAAAAAATAGGTTCTCCTTTTAATGGGATTATTGATGGTTAGTGATCCAATTTTGACTTATAGATCCCTTGATATTGTCTGATGGAAAAGTATGATCTCTCTTCTGTAATGCAGCGGTTGGCACAGTAGAGTACTTATTATACCCTAGGAGGATATTCATAGGCAATATAAAAACAGAGAAGAATTACAGACTGCACTAATGTGCTTGAAGTCAGCACCTGCATTTGGGCCGTCCATCCTTCTGCCTAAGGCTTGTGTGGGTTATCTTGGATGATCTCTAGGCAAGGAAGAAGGTGGGAAACATTTTCCTACTCCCAAGAAGTATGTACCTCATAAGCTAAGATAGACCTAGAATGGGAACAACTAGACATATCTGTGGAGATGGAATCGATGGAGCATAGTAATTGGTTTCCACACTAGTGTGGTGGCTGCTACTATTAATGGACTTGAAACTCAAGTAGTCAAGCATACAATAGTACTCAGATATACACAAATGATTCTAAAGTCTCTCAGATCCATAGATAATGATTTCAAATCCAAGAAGACTTTCCAACCCCAGAAAACCAGGACTAACCTGAGCAGCAAGGTGACACGGTGAATAGAATGGTAGTCATGGAGTTAGGAGGACCTGAGTTTCAATGTGTCCTCAGACTCTTAACATCTGTGTGACTCTGGTCAAGTCCCTTAACTCTATTTGCCTCAGTTTCCTCATCTATAAAATGAACTGGATGTGGAATTGTTAAAACCACTGCAGTATCCTTACCCTTCCAAAAATGCTGTCAGGAAAAGGTAGATATGACTAATCTACTAAACAGCAGGAACAAAAACCTGAGTAGTTTGTCATTTACCTTAGCCTATGCTATTTTCCTTCATTGTAAAAGCCACCTTTAAGAACTGGGACCTCAACTGCTATCATGGATACTTCAGTCAATATGTAAATAAAAAAAGAGGGAAAGCTCCAAGCCAATAACGGATTTGTTGAGAGAGACTGGTGTCTCTCAGTAAAGCTCAGTCATTAGATTTTTCCTTATAACCTAAGACAAGTGAATGAAGGATTTTCACTGGTTATATAGCATAATACTTTCTCATTTCTGATCCTCCAGGGGAAAAGTACTGCCTTAGTCATCCCCTATGTGCCTTAGATGGTAAAGAAGAACCACCTTATATGGTAAGCCTTGGGTCTTCCAGAAGGCAGGCATTCTAGGTGTTCCCAGGGAAACTTCCTTTTTGGATCTTTCCCAGTACAGGTCTTCTATTCATGCTAGGAAGGGGAGAAACTTTCAGCCCAATAGGTATGATCTGTTACTTTAAGGATACCCTTCAGTTTAGGCTGCACAGGCAGGGTTGGTCCACACCTTATTTCAAAATGCTGACTTATAGTGAGTTAGTGAAAAGGGGAAGTTACAAAAATTATAATTAATATGAAATCACAGAAAAAAGCAGCTAAATACATTACATTCAATTTGTAATATAACCTAATGAAATATAATTATCATAATTATTAATCAATATCCAAGATTAATCAAGATATCAGGGATTCCTATTCTCTTCATTTCATAATCCCCCACCATATCCCAGATAAGTGATTGTGAAAATTACAGGTAAGATTAAAATATCATTTAGTAATTGATGCATCATGTTTAAAAGTTATTGAGATTAAGTTAAACCAGTAATTGCTCTTGCCAGTATAATTTTGTCTTTTTTCTTGAGCTCTGACAGCCAATAAGACTGATTAAAATATGAATTGAATTTAGCACCATATTTTTGAATGCATTTATTTCAAGTGTTAAAAGAGGAGTTCCCCAAAAGACCAAGAATATCAAGGGAAATAATGAAAAAAATATGAAGGAAGATGGCCTAGCAGTATCAGATTTTAAACTGTACTATAAAGTAGTGGTCACCAAACAATATGGTAATGGTGAAGAGACAGAAGGGAGGATCAGCGGAATAAATAGACTTGGGGTAAGTGACCTCAGCAAGACAATGTACGATAAACCCAAAGAACCCGGCTTTTGGGAAAAAAACCCACTATTTGACAAAAACTGCTGGGAAAATTGGAAAACAATATGGGAGAGATTGGGTCCAGATCAACATCTCACACCCCACACCAAGATAAATTCAGAATGGGTGAATCACTTGAATATAAAGAAGGAAACTATAAGTAAATTAGTTGAGCACAGAATAGTATGCTTGTTATATCTCTGAGAAAGGAAGGATTTTAAACCCAAGCAAGAGTTAGAAAAAATTACAAAATGTGAAATAAATAATTTTGATTACATTAAACTAAAAGGTTTTATACAAAGAAAACCAATGCTACCAAAATTAGAAGGGAAGCAACAAATTGGGAAAAAAATCTTTATAATAAAAAGCTCAGACAAAAGTCTAATTACTCAAATTTATAAGGAGCTAAATCAATTGTATAAAAAATCAAGCCATTCCCCAATACATAAATGGGCAAGGGACATGAATTGGCAATTTTCAGATAAAGAAATCAAAACTATCAACAAACACATGAAAAAGTGTTCTAAATATCTTATAAGTAGAGAAATGCAAATCAAAACAACTCCCAAGGTACCACCTCACAATTAGCAGATTAGCTAACATGATAGCAAAAGTAAGTGGTGAATGTTGGAAGGAATGTGGCAAAATTGGAACATTAATGCATTTTTGGTGGAGTTGTGAATTGATCCAAGCATTCTGGATGACAATTTGGAACTATGCCCAAAGAGTTTTAAAAGACTATCTGCCATTTGATCCTGCTATAGCACTGCTGGGTTTATACCCGAAAGTGATAATAAGGAAAAAGACTTGTGCAAAAATATTTATAGCTGTGCTCTTTGTGTTGGCAAAAAATTGGAAAATGAGGAGATGTCCTTCAATTGGGGAATGACTAAACAAATTGTGGTATCTGTTGGTGATGGAATACTATTATGCTCAAAGGAATAATGAACTGGAGGAATTCCATGTAAACTGGAATGACCTCCAGGAATTGATGCAGAGTGAAAGGAGCAGATCCAGAAGAACATTGTACACAGAGATTGATACATTGTGGTACAATTGAACATAATGGATTTCTCTCCTAGAAGCAATTCAAGGACCTAGAGCAAGGTTGAGGGACTTATGAGAAAGAAAACTAGCCATACTCAGAGGAAGAACTGTGGGATTAGAAACACAGAAGAAAAAGAACTGCCTGAAGACATGGGTGAGGGGTATATTATTGGGGATGTAGACACTAAGCAATAACTCTAGTCCAACTATCAATAATAAAGAATTAGGTCTTAATTAATGATACATGTAAAACCCAGTGGAATTCTGTGGAGGCTACGGGTGGCAGTGTGGAGGTTTGGCGGAGAGGGAAAGAACATGAAACATGTAACTGTGTGAAAATATTCAAAATAAAAATTTAAAATTATTAATAATAATAATAAATAAAACAGGATTTCCCAAAACAATAAATCATATTCAACTTTATTTTACTAAAATGAAAATATTTTACTGAGAAAAAAAGTTTTTTGTGTGATTCATAAATTTAACAATTTTATGTATTTTTATTTTAGTGTAATTTATAGTATATTTATATTAGTCCATTAATATTGAGGAAAATTAACATTGGATTGAAATAATTTCTATATGAAACCTTTCTTAAACCTTGGACTTTGAAGATCAGCTAGCTTCCAAGTTAAAGTAATTTCCTTCCAGGCCTCAAGGCATGTCAATGGACTGGCTTTTGTTAGGCAAGGTGGAGAACTGCTTCTTATTTATCTATAAAGGAGAACTCTCTCAGATAAGTGAAGTTAGTAAGCTCTAGCAGTTCTTTTGGATTCATTTAAAGGATGGTGGTTCAGTTACATGACTATATGCTTTGGCTTCTGCTTCCCAGCAAGGGCACACCCCTTTTTTGATGAAGAAATGAGGGATGAATCTACCTACCCACCTAATCAGAGATGAGATGTCCCAGGGAAAAACTGAGTTGTGAGAAGGAGTATATAAAGACTTTGAGAGGAGATTGCTCTTTTTTTTTTTCCCCTTTTCGATTGTGAAGTCAACTGACCAGGTTATGATGTCTCGAGTGATCGATTAATAAATTATTTTAATAATTAGAAATACTGTGTCTCAGGAATTTCAATCATTACAATATATTAATAATATATAATAAGCTAAATATATTAATATGTTAATACATGAATATATACATTTTAAAGGTAAAGTTCTTCTGCACTCATAGGTATATAGAACCAAAATTTTTGAAGTCATTTTTAAAAAACATAGCTTTCCTCTGGAGGCTTTCTTTTGGATATTGGTCACAACTGGACAATGGTCATCTAATATAGTGGCCATTTATAACAATACTTTGTTCAATAGCCTCTCAATTTTCCTTTACAATTTCCTAAAATCTCTTCAGTCCATACTTTTTCCAGTCTTAGCATTTTCCTTTAATCTTGCTTGGCAAATATATATGTGTATATATAAGTATACAATATATTATATTTACAAATACAGTTTTTATCTAATGATACCACATTTCCAAGGCAGTTTAAGACCATCCACTCATATCTGACTACTTGACTTCCATTTTTTTTGTCCTAAAGCACTTTGGAGACTATAGAAACTATCAGCCTTATCTGTTTCACTAACTTGAAAGGTCAAAGATTTCTTTAAAAAAATTAAAGCTTTATCCGTTTTACCAATGTCTCACCCACTTAAAAGCTTCCTGGTACTATGCTTCTGAACACATTCTGCATATAGAATCAGTACTATTTGGAAAGAAAAAAAAATGAAGGGTAGCCAAACACTACTGTTTAGAATTAAATGTCCTACTTATTGAACTCACATTGGACTCAAACATTGATTCTTTTAATGTATTGGTGCAGATATAGATCTTAACTTTCTATGTTTTCAAAAGAATTATGTGTCCATATATTGCAAGTTTTTCCATTTCTCTACTTGGGGAGGTAGGTCATTATTATAAGAGTTAGACATTTATTGGAATAGTTATCAGAAGGGACCACTACTTGCCTATGATGGTTGTACAGATACCACCTTCAATGCAAGAGGATGTGTTAATATGTTGAACCTGAGAAACTTTTATCAATCTTCTTTTCTATATCTTATGAGGAAATATGTCATTTAGGAGGAATTTAAACAAAGATCTTATTGAATTCATTTTAAACATTTCACAGTCAGCATGCCTCTTCATTTCTCCATCATGCCCTGGGAACCTTTTCATCATGTAAGATTTCTTCAGCCCTATAACTTAGACCTCATCAATGTTCTGTGACCCTAAGGTACCAACTTCTCAGTAGAATGAAGAGAATGTCTCATCATACTTCTCTTTAAGTAGGTACCCAGGTGAAAATCTTTTCATTTCCCAACAACCTACAGTCATGAGGTCTTTTTCATCATTCCCCCATTGAATGTTGTACTTCAGTTTTTTAGTTTCCTTTGTGCCAATGTCTCATTATATTTGTTTGCAGGCTTTTTGAGGGTAGAAAAATTTTTTTTCTAAAATTTATGTTGCTACACTGGCATATAGAGGACACTTAATAAATCATCATTGGCTAGAAAACAGGACCTCCTAAAATAAAAATAAATTTAAAAGTAACAAAATAAAACAAAAGCAAACCCAAGACAAGACAAATAGATATTCATTTTATTGATAAGAGACTTTTAATAATGGAAATGCTGTGCCTCCTTAGGTAGCCAATTAGACTTTTGGAAAGTTTTAATTTTTAATAAGTTCTTTCCCCCCTTAATTAGAGCTTCAGTTTTTTTCCCAATTTTAATCCATTATTCTTCCCACTGGGAACAAATGGAAGAAATCTAATCACTCTTGTACATGACAGTTTTTCAAATATATTTAGATAATTACAACTTTTATTGAAGCTAAATATGCCCAAATCCTTCAAATAATCCTGAGATTGTATGAACTCAATACCCTTCACCATCTTTCTTGCCCTCTCTTGAACATTCTCCAGCTTATCAATGCTTTTCCTAAAATCAAGAGGCCAAAATTATTCACAAAAACTCCTAACATAATCTGACAATGATAATTTATAAATCATCTTCCTTTTTTCATGGCTTCCTTTTTTCAAGGAAGATATATTTCTCTTAATAATTGCCAATAAATCTTTCATTACTCCTTCAATATTGTTGATTTATACAACATTTGCTTAGTTCGCCAAAACTCACAAAAGTTTTCCAGAAAAAATTCTATTTTTAAAATTAAATGACTTGGTTACTGCATACAGCACCAAACTTGGAGACATGAAGACCTGAGACTAAATCCACCTTTTGGTGCTTGCTATGTAACTGGACAAGTAACCTAAGTTGTTTTGCTCTTACTTGTCTTGTCTATAAAACAGGGTTAATATTTATCTCTCAGATTCTTTTAGGAATCAAGGAGATTAAACACATTCCAAAGAGTTGAAAAAAAACTGCTAAGCACTATAAAATACTACATCTTATTAACAATATTATTTATCCCCAATTTTATAATAATGAATTCAGTATTTGAACTTAGGTTCAAGAATTTACATTTAATTTTATATTTTTTTTGTCTGTACTTAGATGTGGTACCAAAATATTCTTGGAATCTGACTCCATAAATCATTGTGTTAGTTACATTTCTTATATACTTTTTTGGGGAGTTAATTTCAATGAAATCTGGATATCCTATTCTTACTAAGCAGTTATTTTTCTTCATCAGCTTAATTTCTGGCCCACTGGTGATGAGATTGCTGAGTAAGTTACCAGAAAATGTTTCTTTGAAATCTCTAATCTAACCTACAAAATATATTTTCTAGTTCATAAGTTTTAAAGCTGGAAGGATTCCCTATTACTACCCAGTTTGCCATTATTCTTATTTTTCAGACAGAAAAAAAGAAGCATGACAATGAATAGATTGCTGGAAACAGGAGCACTTTGTTCCAAATTTTGTTTTAGTTATTCTTTAGTCATACGATTCTGGGCAAGTCATTCAATCACTCTGTGCATTAATTTCTTTATTTATAATATGTGAGGGAGTGATTTATTTGATGGTATCTTAAGTCTCTTCTTCAACTAGATTGATAACCCTAAGATACCAAGACTCAATGAAAAGAAAAGATCTTCTCAAGTTCAGGCAGTTAATAATAGTTGTAAATCAACTTTGTTGTTGTTGTTGTTGTTATTATTAATTTATTCAAAACCAGATATGTCCCACAAATTCAGGATTCCTTATTTGATATGCTTCCTTATATCCCAGTTCTTGTGCAGAGAATTGCCCTATGGCAGCCTCAACACTATTTTTGACTGCCCTTTGGGCAGTCCCTAGTTCTTGATTTGTTACTTATTGTCATGTGTGGATAACTAATCTCCCCTCCCCATTAAGTTGGGTGAGGTGACATTATTTCTGATGGCTAGAGTTTAACAATGAATGAGGATGAGCTAATTCTATTTACACAATGTTGATGTATGAAGAGATATGTAGATAGGTAGGTATATAGACTGATAGAAGATAGATAGATATATAAAGAGGTAGATTGGTTCATTGTTGTCCTTTTTACTAAAAGAGGATCAAAATGATATTGCTACTTTGGAATCAACATAGAGTGTGTTTATCTATGACTCTATCACAGATTGGGTACAAATAGCCCCTATGAACATTTGGGATGCAGGTATCTTTAAATTTGTGCATCTCACATTTCTTTGGAGCTTCTACTCAATTTGAGCTGCTGCAATTATTCTTTGCTCATAGGGCACAGTGCCTTCTTTGATGTGGACATGCTATTCTGGACAATTCTGTGCCAGTATCTCCATGTCTCATTAATGATACTGAAATTCTTCATAGAGACGTGGAGAGTGTCCTTTCATCAGTCCTTCTGATCCTTAAATGAGGGCTTGCCTTATGTGAGTTATCCATAAAATAGTCTTTTAAACAAATATATATTTAGCATTTGAATAACTTGGCCAACCCATCAAAATTATGCTCTCTTTAGCTTGAAATAAAGGACCATTATCTTATCTTGTCAGGTGATCTTTCAGAATTACAGGTGGATAAATTGATCATTCCTTTCAAAATAATTATTTTCTTTGTAATCCTAGGAATTTATTTCATGCACTAAAAAAAACACAGTATTCAGAGATGGGGACTATAGGCTTATCTAAACTCTAAAAATGGTGCTTTACATACAAACACACACATACACAAAGTCTTAGAATCCATGTTTTTGAAGATATGACTAAAACAGGTGAGAAGAATTAAAGAAATTCCATGAATGATTCATTTAAATATTTTTGCAATTCTAGCTTTCTTCTTTGATACTGGAGCCTCAATGTAATAAACATTAATTAAATATTCCTTCCCTAAAAGGAAAGAATATTTAATAAGTATCTTTTGACATTTAGTTTGTCATAATCAGTAAAATTGAAATAATCTTACCTCCCCATCTTTAGGAGCTGCTAAAAGGGTTTTTTGTTTGGCAGAGTGAGTGTTCTAATATTTATATAACCATATTATTAATCTTGACTGTATCCTGTGCTTTTATCCATATTCCCCAAACTAAAAATGTATGAGATTTCTAATAGATTTAGATTAATTTCCGTATGTGCCACAAAATGATGAAAGTGAAGTAAATTAAGCCTTTTCATTCTTTTCCTAAAGAACCTTCATTTAGAGGGAGAGGAAGACTGTCATCATGGAATTAAACATATAAAATTAACAGTGTGCTTTGATAGTTCTTGTCTCCCATGACCCCACCACCCAGTAACTTTTGAACAAATTCACTTGGGAACCTGACAGGCGCCTGGAGGGAAGAATGAAAAATGAATTCTCATTGTGAGTGAAGATGCAGGGTTTCTCTAAGAACCTTTGTTAGACTTTTAGTATTGTTATTTTAAAATTGGCTTCATTAGACTATAATATGGCATAGAATTGGGGGGAAAATGGTGAATTCAAACAATCCCTTTTCTCCAATGACCAATCAATGTGGTTACATAGTAAGATACTACATAGATGTGTTTTTAGTGAGCAGTAACCAAATCAATCATTATTTCACTGCATTGTAATGCATCATCAATTATGAATTTAAATAAAAGTAAATTTATTTACAAATAGACTAAGAAATATTCTCTTTGTCTGAGCTCCCAAATACATTACAATTACTGTAACTGTGCTTAAACTAAAGATGCCTTATATATTGACCTCCAAATTTTTTAAACATCATAGCATTCACAAATACAATGGTTCTGGAATAATCACAGAAGTACTGATAATTATGCAGTGTAAATTCTGAACAAATACCCTAAGCCTTAATTAGTATATGGTCACAGCTTTTTAGGGAATATGACCTTGATGATCCAGGTGACCAGGCTGTCTCCATCCAAAAATAGAGGTGAAGTAGTTAGATGGCAAAATAGCAATTTTACAGTAATTTATTATAAGAAGCAGACATGATAGAGATGGCAAGGTTTTGGCAAGGATAAGAGGGGAGGAGAGGAACCAATTCATAGGTTCTCTCTTGTAGTCAATGAGCATAAAAAGTTGAATAAGTCAGCCCTTTTCCTCATTCCATGATTCCTACAGTTAATTGCTTGCCCTTATAGTGAATTGAGGCGAAGAACAATTCTAACACACTCATGTCACATTAAGCAGATGAATTATACAAGTATCTCCTTCACTTCATCTCAAACTATCAGGTGGACCTAAAAGAGGCAAACTCCTTTTTGTACAAAAGTGATGATATTCCATCCTTTCTTCTCCAGTAAATTCCTCCCTTCCATGATGCTCACTCTCTCGCATATCTTCAACCCTTCCTTGATTATTAGCTACTTCTCTGTTGTCTTGTTGTGAGGAGGATTACTTAGTTATTATTTAGGAGACCTAGCAGCAAGGGCTTGAGAATTCCAAATGGAATGGGGAAGCAGGAAGTGTGCTTCTCTCTCTGAGACTGACTCCATGGTGGAGTTTGTACCTCAGAGGAAGTGGAGTTTGTACCCTGATTCTCTGGGATCCTGAAGGAAGACTGACATCTACTTGTGGGAGATTTTGGTAGAGACTATTAATCCCAACCTGAGTTGCAGGTTAACTTGGGCTGGGTTAGCTCCCAGAATCTACCTACCTGAAAGAGTACAGCTAGTGGTCCTGAAAGAGCTGCAACATTGCTGGAGTGTGTCTGGACTCTGCTGTGAGGATACCCACTTCAGTCCTGCTACTCTCTGGGCCCTGTCCTGCTTTAGGTTTAATTCAGTGTAAATAAGTCCCTCCCCTGACCCTGTGGTTTGCCCTTAGTCTGGAAGTGTAGAAACGCCTATTCCCATCCTTTACCATAGTTCCCTTAATTAAATTTGTTAAAGACTTGTTTTTTGCTTGCTAGTTTCCATAGTCCCCAGTCTAGATGGTGCAGGCCTAACTGTCACTTCTGTTAACAGACATTTTCCTTAGCAGTTAAACTCATTCTCCCTAACTTGTTAAGTCCCCATCTTTGTCATTCCTGTCTCATACACACCCTTCTGGACCCACATTTAATATTTAATTTAACTCCCCTGGTTTCCACCATATGAGTCTTCAAATAAGCTCATGTCTTAAGTACCCTTGTAAAGCCGTCATTTAGTCCATTCATTCCTCCTTAATTTCATTCTATATCACTTTTTCCTTTGATGGCTAAACTCTTCCAGAAGGTCATCTCTAATAAATGTCTCTGCTTTTCTTCTTAGTCTTTTTATAAGTTTTCTATGGACTGGCTTTCTACTTCATCATTTAACTAAAATTTTGTTTCAAAATAAGTAATAATCACTTTATTGTCAAATGTAATGATCTTTGTTTTCAATCCTCATCCCTCATGACCTTTCTGAATGTTCTAACACTGTCACTCACCCTCTTTTCTTTGATAAACTATTCTCTTTAATAAACTCTCTAGTTTTCCATGATATTATTTCCCATTCTCTTACCTATTAGACTACTTTCTTAGTCACTATTGCTCAATCTTCATACAAATCATGCCTCCTAAAATTGATCATCCCATAAGACTTTGTCCTAAAACATTTTCTCTTCTCCTTCTATCCAATTTTACTTGGAGATCTCATCAGTCCCTTTGGCCTTTATTATTATCTTTATGCTAATGATTCTCATATTTCCTTATCTGGGCTAAAACTCTCTAATGATCTTCAGACACAACTAAAGCTGCCTACTAAGCATCTCTAAATGAATAACCCATAAGCATCTTAACCCCAATATACATAAAACTGAAGTCATCATTCTCCAAAATCTTCCCCTTTTCCTATTTCCTTAATACTGTTGAGAGCACCATCATTCTCCTATTCAGTCTCACAACCTACAAGTTATCCTCAAATCCCCGTTCTCTTGCTTTCATTCCCCGTTCTCTTGCTTTCATACCCCACATTTGAATTTCATAACATATATCACATATGCCCAACTGCTCTCTTATGAGAATGCCAATAACATGAGTTGGACCCTCATCAACTCAGGCCTGGAATATTGCAATAACATCCTGGTTGATCTCCCTGCTTCGAGTTTCTCATCACTCTAGTCTATCCAAAATTCAGCTATTAAATTATTATTCCTAAAGCACAGATCATTAAATTCTTGAGACTTTATATCACTGCCAAGATCAAATGTAAAATTCTGTTAGACATTCAAAGCTTTTCAAAATCTGGCTTCATCCTATTCTATGTTTTATTATAATTTACCCTGTGGTACAAGTATAATGGTCTACTTGCTTTTCCTCACACTAGACATTCTTTTTCAGGATTCTAGGTATTATCTTTGGTTATTTCTCTTGTCTGGAACACTGTGTCATTGTTACTTCTTGGTTTCCCAAGATTGCTTAAAATTCCAGCTAAAATCTCAACTTCTACAAGCATCTTTTCATGATCAGCAATTCTAAACCCTCTCTCCCCTCACTAATTTGTATATAACTTCTTGTACAGATTGCTTCACAATGTAATGCACATATTGTACACATTAGACTGTGAGCTCTTTGAAAGCATGGACTATATTTTGCCTTTCTTTGTATCTCAATGTATCTGAGTACATAACAGGTGCTTAATAAATACTTTTTAATTCTTCAGTCCTTCATTTTTTTCACAAAATACTTATTGCAACTCTTTTTGTGGTAGCAAAGAATTGGAAACTGAGGGTTTGTCAATCAATTAAGAAATGGGTATACAAGTTGTAGTAGATGGTAGTTATGGAATTTTATTGTGCTCTAAGAAATGACAATCAGGGTGATTTTGGAAAAATTTGGACTTACATCATCTGATGCAAAGTGAAGTAAGCAGAACCAGAAGAATATTTTACATAGTAACAATAATATTTCTTGATGAACAAATATGAATGGACTAGTTATTTTCTGCAATGCGGTGATCCAAGACAATCCCAGACTCATGATGAAAAATGCCATTTCCTTTTAGAGAAAGAACTGGAGTATGAATAAAGATGAAAACATACTATATTTCATTTTCTTCTATTTTTAGAGCTTTTCCACAAAATGACTAATATGGAAAATTGTTTTATATAATTACACGTGTAAAATCTATGATAGTTTGCTTGCCATCTCAGGCAGGGGTGAGAGCACGGGGGTGGGGAAGAGTCAAAAGAAAGGAGAGAGTTTAGAACTCAAAACTTTAAAAAATGAATGTGAAAAATATTTTACAAATAATAGGAGGAAAATAAAATACTATTAAAAATAATGTAGCTAGCTCTCCAGCAACTCCTTTCTAGGATTTTTTTTTGCTCTGTTCTTATTTCTTTATTTTCATCACTAAATTCAATAAAGGTGACCCCTTCAGTCTTCAAAGATGTCTTTAGAGAAAATGTCTCCACAGTAGCCAAAACCAGGAAACTGGCACAAGGACTTCATTGAATGTCCCAGTTTTAAACGTGGACCTGGCTAGAGATCCAAAATAATAAGCATTGCCTGAGCTGATGGAAATATCTCTAAGTAACTAGTTGAAGAAAAGTCTGTGAAACACAGGAGAAATTATTCACTCATACATGTTATATAGGCAGCAAATATTTCTTGCCTGAGTAGCAATATCTCATTGAACTTAACTCTTTGAACTTTCCTTAGTATAGCCCTGACTGATGTATGGAGGAGAAGAAAGAAGCTACACATCTTGAGAATAAAACAGTAATCACATGGTTTATTTTCAGTAATTGGCCTTCAATAGATTTTTAAAGGAGTAAATGCGTGACTTCACCACCAGTAACATAGCTATAACTTCCCTTTGATAACTTCTTAAAGAAAAAAAAGATACTTCAGCCCCAGAAAAAATACCTCAGCCCCAGTTATTAACCTTAATTTTTCCCTAAAAAAACCTAGCCAATTATGGTTTTAAGAAAATAGTGGACTCTGATTACCTGTTAATAAAAATAAAATAAAATAAAAGGTTCTCTTCCCTAAAGCATATAACTTCAGGTAGTTTTACCTGCAAACTCAATTGAATTCCTTTAAATTTATTCAGTTCATTCTTCAATTAGCTAGTTTCTGGCTTTTTTTTTAACCTCAGAGCCACAAATGAGGTAGTGGTAAGAAGTGGGCATCAAGGCTGGATGAGCAGCCATGAAAAGGCTTTTGCAAGCTATCACAACAGAGATGCCAGTCCTCTTTTGTGTTCTATACACCCCATATGTGTGCAGCAGCCAAACTCTGGTAAAATCATTTTGGCAATCAGGCTAAACCACTTTGAAAGTAACTAGCAGCCCTCAAACCCATCTGTAACTTAGCAGGAATACCTACCTCAAGCATATGAAGATTTCCCCTGGCAGAAAGGACTAATGTAAACAGTTTATTCCAGTGGCCAAAAAGGATGTTGAAGCAAGGGCTATGGAATGGTAAGAGAGTGATCAGATATTGAAGACACTTAGATCATCCACTGTATTCCAGACCAGAGCCAGTTGTTTTGTCTTTTGTTTTGTATATTGATTTCCATGACTCAAGAAGAGAGAGTGAGAATGAAGAATTTGTGCAAACCTGCCTCATTTAATCTCAACTCATGCCTAAGTCAAGGTATCACTTTTATACTGTCATTATTAGTCCTTTTTGAAAATGGATGAAAAGCAATTTTTCCCCATCACCAAAAAAGACTGTATATTGGTATTTTTTAAAAAATCAAAAGTATAAAACTTTTTTTTCTAATTCCTTCAAATTCTTTTTAATTAGGCAAGTAGTGATGTATCTGGGTCAAAATACCTTTTTCTTTAATTCTAAGCTAATTTCTGGAATAATTGGATTGATGGAAAATTCCACAAGTGTTTGTCTTTTTCCCTCAGTCCCTTCAATATTCATCAATTTTATTTTCTTGCTGTCTTAACCAATCTGGTTAATTTGAATTGTTCTAATTTGTAGACAGTTAAAACATTTTTTCATATTGCTAAAGATAATCTGGATTTCTTTCCCAGAGAACTGCATGTTAATGTCCTTAGATCCTTTATCAATTGCTGTTTTGTTCTTATTCATATAAATTTAAACTCTTATGTATCTTGGGAATGAAACCTTTATAAGAGAAAATTGATGCATTTTCTCCCCAGTTAATTGCTTTCCTTTTAATCTTGGATTTATTGGATTTGTTTGTGCAGAAGCTATTTAATTTTATATAATCAAAACTTTCAATTTTATCATGTTATTCTCTCCATTGCTTCATTATAATTATTTGTCAGGGCAAGGCAACACATATTTATTAAATGCCTTCTTACTAAGAGCCATACCCTGTGATAAATGCAGGCTACACAAAGTATGGCAAAAATACAATCTTTGCATTGTAGGAGATTGCATTCTAATGAGGGGGACAAAATTTAAGCAGGCAAGTTCATGAAAATATGTAAGGTTGATGCATGGGATTCTGAGAGGGAAATGGAGTGGTAGCAGATATGGACAAATGGGTGGGGTTTGAACTGTATTATGAAGGAAGTCAGGGAAACTTAGAGGCAGAGGTATGAGGGAGTAAAATATTCCAAGAAAATAGGAAGAGCCAGTGCAAAGGCATGAAAATGATAGAGGTAATATGTGTAAGGAACTTATTTTCACACACACAAACCTTGCAGTTTAAGGGATTCTCACTCCCACCCATTCCATCCTCAGAAAGATAATTGCTAAAGTTCTTCCCAAATCAAAGAGGATTCAGTTTAATTTCTGAAATAACAATAATCTAGGCCAAAGAAAATAGATATAGTGAGTACATTGCCTCTGATTGACCTGAAACATGGATGCCATGATAAATTCTGTTAAATATTTGGCTTGAGAGAATCCAAGGAACCAGTCAGAGCAAAGGAATTGCCATCTTGTTCCCCTTACACTCTGCGGGAAACTGTCTTCATCAGGGACTGCTGAGATGGTCCAAGTGCTTAATTCCAAAGTGACATGCCAGGCTTAATTAAGGACGTTTTATTCATGTTGCTAATGGAAGTGACCAGTGTGTCTTCTTTCTGCTGAGAGACACATTTGTGCAGGTATTAATTGCTTTCTGGTTGGAAGGTGATCTTGTTTTAGCTGTCCCCTAGAGCTGTCCCAGATGGACTCTCACAGCAAGACGCAAGGGGTGGAATATTTCAAAAGTCTTCACACCTCTGTCCCCACATCAGCCTTGCATCAAAAGTGCTGGAATATAAACAGGAACAAGCTTAGTGAGACCAGTGGACAGATGGTTACACAGAGGGCATTAATGATGGTCTGTCTGTCCTCCCAGGAAGGGCAGACCTTGTCAATGTGTGGCATTTCACTGCAGACAAAGCAATGAAATCTCTCTCCTCATGCAGATTTCTTTTGTGGAACTTAAACATGTGTGGTAACTTTTACACGATTAACTGTTCCCCTTCTCCATGTAAGAAATATAGTATCATCGAATCATATAATAATAAAGTTGGAAGTTTTTTTAGTAGTCAATGAGTCTAATCTATGAGTGAGATAGCATGGTATGACCCAACTATTCATGGAATTAGGAAGTCCTGGTCTTGAAAAACATCTAAATTACTTACTAGCTGTATGATGTTGAGCAAGTCACTATTCAGAAGTCATATAACCTTGGAAAGAGGAGCCTGAACTCAGGAAAAAATATCAACCTTTTAGGCTCTCTAGATATGATTTTATTAATCAAGAATGCCAAAATATTCAGCCAATGTAATCATTCAGTTTCTGCTCAAAGTTTTCCAGAAGATTCAAGCCTATTACCTTCCAGGACAGTTACCACTTTCAGGTAGGGATAGTTGCCAGATTCCTTTTCCTTTTATTGAGACAAAATTTCTCTCTTTATACCTTCTATTCAGTATTTCCAAGGCCTTTTACTTTTCTGGCTGCTCTCTTATGTATACAGTCCAACTTGACAATCTTCTTACCTAAATATCTATTTAGTTCAACCATGCATTCATTCAAACATATTTCCCAATTTAGCTTTACCATATCTTAAATATTCACGACACAACCACACAAATACATTTGTTAATTCTACCATACTCTACCTTTGCTTCTACTCTAAGATAAAAATACTTTCCTTGAAATTATCCCTCAGGAAATATAGTCAAGTCTGATAGCATTCCTGGATGATCTAGAATATTGATGTACTAGTTTTATTTTATTGTCTGTCACTTCCTTTACAATAGTATCACTTTCAGATTGTGATTATTCAATAATCACATTTATTCAATAAACATTTATTAAGTGTCTACCATGATGTATCAGGCACTAAACTAAACATTGGAGATAAAAGTAAAATGATGGAATAAAAGATAGTCCCTGCTCTCAAGGAGATTACAACCTAAAGGAGGAGAAAAATTGTAATCAAATCAATATCTAGAGAATATAGGAAATAATTAAAAGAAATAAAGCATGTTAATTAAGAGGGGATAGTAAAGACTTCTTATAAAATATGAGATTTTAATTAGGAGGCCTGGGTGGTCAGTAGTTGGAGTGGAGAAAGGAGAGAATTCCAGTCATTGGAGTTGATGAGAGAAGGTACCCAGAGCAGAGATATGGAATACCTTGTTCATGAAACAATCAGGCCAATGTCATTGGCTTGAAGAGAAAACAATCATGAGTAAGGTGTAAGAAGACTACAAAAATATAGGGATCTAGATGATGACAGTTTTTGAATACCAAACAAAGCATTTTGCCAAGTGACAATAGGAACTCTGGAATTTCTTGAGTGGAAGATTTACATGGTATGATTGGATGTGTATTTTAGCAAAATTACAATATTGGTTAAATGGATAATGGTTTGGAGAGTGTAGAGACTTGAGCAGACAGATTCACCAGCAATTATTACAATAGCCCAAGCACAAAGTGATAAAAGCCTAGTTGTGAGAGTGTCAGAGAGAGAGGGGAATATTCGAAAGAAATTGCAAAGGTGACATAGATTGGCCTTAGCAAAAACTTGGATGTGGATGAGAGATATTAAGAATCCAGAATGACTTGGTTCTCAGGTGAGTCTAAGAGACTGAAATATAGTATAGCTCTCTACAATAATAGGGAATGGATGAAATGAGGATATAAAGAGGACAATTAGTTGTCTTTGGGATAAATTGAGTTTAAGATGTCTCCTGGATATCCAGATTCTGATGTTTGACAGACAGAGATAAAGGCCAGAAAAAGTTATTGGGACATAAAAAGTGAACCTGAGATTCATCAGCATAGAGTTGTTGACTAAATCCATGGGAGATGGTGAGATTACCAGGTAAAGTAGTATAAAGGTAGAAGAAAAGAGGGCTCAGGAGAGAACACTGAAATACTTCAGTTAGAGGATGTCATATGAAGGAGAGCCTGCAAAGAGGATCAAAAAGGAGTGCTCAAAAGGGTAGGAGGAAAGACAGGGGAGAGTTATCTCTCAAAAAAGTAGAGAAGAGGGAATATGAAGGAAGAAAGAGTGATCAACAGTTTCAAAAGCTTCAGAAAGGTCAAGGAGAATGCATACTGAGAAAAGGCTACTGGATTTGTCAATGAAGTTCATTAATAACTATGAAGAGAGTAGTTTCATTGGAATGACAATGAGGAAAATTAGATGGTAAGAGTTTAAGAAGAAAGTAAGAAGAGAGAAAATGCAGACATTGTTGTTGATGACATTTTTGTAGATGACATTTTTGAAGAATTTAGCAACCAAGGGCAGAAAAATATGAAAATAATTAGCAGGGATGGCAGGTCTAAGTGAGCATTTTCAAAGATAGGAGAGATATGCATATTTGGGGGCAGTGGTAAAAAAATCAGAAGAGAGAGAGAGACTGAAAATAAATGAAAGATTTGGGATGATGAAGGCAGCAATCTGTTGAAGGAGATAAGATGGAATGAGATTATTTGAATAAGTAGAGTGGTTAGCCTTGGTTAGGAGTAAAGGTATTCTTTATTTGAAGGAAGGAGAAGATGGCAGAAGACACGAGGGAAACCATGTTATTTTCATCATTGGCAGCACTCTCTATCCATGAAGATCACAGTTGTTTTGTTTTCTCCCCCTTACTTAGTATATGGCTCTTGAACTTTTCTTTGACTGCTTAATTCATCCCTCATGACCAATCTACTGAGGATCATTTATGAATTTATCTAAAATTCGTCTCATATGAGAAGTGCACTGTTGATCAGCAGGGAGGTTCTTAATCCAACCCTTTTCAGACTGGTACTATCTTCCAAGCCTTTTAACCAATGGGCATGACCTTCAAGAAAATGAGATCACATCCAATTCAGTACAATCTACTCCAAATCACTAAACATTTATTAAGTGCCTATGATGTGCTAGACACTGTACTTGGCATTGAGGATGCAATGAATACAAATAAAAAAGATTCCTTGCTCTTAATGAAGTTACAATCTAAAGAGGAAGACAGCACACAAAAAGGTAGCGAAGCAGACTTGGAAGAACAAAATACAAAAGGTTATCTTCAGTGCCACCTAGCTGCCCAGCTGACAATAGCAATACCATCCATATTATGCTAAAGCCTTGAAGGAAGATGTTTGTGGATGACAATATGGATGATGATGGTGGTGATGATGATGTTAACCATGATAATGCTGATATTTTTGCAGTCATTTTGCATGTTATTGCATACATCAAGCTACCAAATATACTATAACTGTTCAGAAGAGGCATATTGTCATAGACATTGTATTTTGAATTCTACTATTTTGGTTTGTTTATTAAATTAGTCCATTAAATTATAATCATGAAACTTTTAAATTCAATATCTAGTTGTATTTAAAAAGTCCTGTGAATTCTGTAGTTGGCCTCATGTGCCAAGAATTCATGAAAATAATTAGTCTACTTTCTTCTCCTCCTTGAGACATATTAATAATACATTTATATGTCCTAGAGTGTGTTCTGCATTCCATACCATACAAGTTCTTCAGTCCCCAAACCTCAAGTCAACAAGATATTACTGAGTGCCTTTTCTGCGTACCAAAACTTACCAAAATGGTAGGACTAATAAGAAAGATGGAGAAAAAAGTGTTCCCTGCCTTTAAGGCCTTTTCATGTTGGACGATGAAACTATATTTACATGTATAAAATTCCAATTTTTAACTACTTGTCATACTTGATATTGTAGGATTTGAGTTCCAACTACTACTGGCTTTCCCAATTTAAATGAATGTGACATGAATTGGGCATCATAAACTAAAAAGTGGCAAATAAAAGCACTGGGGAAAAAAACAAAACAAAACAATTATGTCTCTATGTAGCTTCCATCCCTCTCTCTTCTATATTCTATGTCCAATCTGTCACTAGCCAAGCACTGGCAAAATCTCAGCTGCAGATGGATACAGCATGGTGTGTATAGAGACCAGTGGATTCCATCTGGCTTGGAAAGTTTTGGGGAAGAGTATTTATGAGCCATCCAGCCAGCAAGCAGATTTTTCCTTCTTTCTTTTTTAAACATTATTTTCTCACAAAAGCATCAAGGTTATTTGCCTCTGTCCATTGGCAATAATTACTATTATCTCCTGGCCTTGAGGACACCAAACTGGAGCCAGAGATTTTACATTCCTTTTTGCCATATTCCAGCTCTTAGTCCTGCAATTTTCTTCTCGGCAACCACATAGGAGAATGTTAGGGCTGGTTATATGGTAGGAAGAAAAGGGAGATGGAATGAATTTTAAAATAATGGTTTTTGAAATTTGGGGTGAATGTCATTTTCCACCTCATCAGCTGCTGCTCTTTTTGAAGGGGTTAAAAGAAACAGCCATAGTAGTTATCCAGTGATGTCTTATTATAGTATGGAGTTCACTTTGGGTTCTTAGTAGCCATACCAAGGAGACCCATTTCTAGCACATTCCACACTATAGATGCTTTAACTATAGTACTGTTATGGAATTATGTCCTTTTATTCTAAGAACCACGATTGATAAATAGAGGGAACATTATGGGAAGAGAGAAGCCCATCAGGTAAAGCTTCTTGTTTTAATTTCCTTTTTTTTATTACATCTATTCAGAAAGTCAGAACAATGAAAATTTATTACTACCTATTGATAGATACTGTGCTAAACATGAGATGAAAAGAATTTTTTAAAAAGCTCCTAATTTCAAGGAACTCAGTCTAGTAGGGAAAGCAACATCTAAATAACTACCTACAGAGAAGATTTATATAAGATAAATTTGAGATAATTAGCAGAGGGAAATCATTAGTATTAGAGGGGATGAGGAAAATCTAATTAAAGGAGGTAGAATTTTAACTGGAATTTGAAGGAAGTCAAGGTAAGGCAGAATAGATAGATGAGGAGAGAGAATTTTAGGCATGGAGAATAGCCAATGAAAATGTATTGAGTTGAGAAATGGGATACTTTGGAAGCGAATGGCAAAGAGATCAGTGTCACTAGATCACAGAGTATATGGAATGGAATAACACATAAGAAGACAGGAGAGGTAAGAAAAGGTCATACTGAAAAGGATTTTAAAATAAAGGAAATAATAGTCAGATATGGAAGTTTATTAGAATGGAGAGAGCCTAGAATAGAGGCGTACCCCTTATGTGAAATAAATATCTAGGGAACCTCCACTCCAGAAAGACTCAACATAGGAATAAGGGTCACATATCTAATGGCCTGACACAGCCACAGGCCTGACATGACAGCATGATAACAACATGGCAACCAAGAATTATGATGTACAATGGCTGTTGGCCAATTCAAAAGCAATCATGGGAAGCTCACAAGCTCATTTTTGCTCAAGTCTTTCTCCCTGATTTGAATCATTCTCTGGACTAGCCTCTTATCTCTGGCAAGCAGTGGAGGGAACCACATCAGCTGCAAACAAGGACCAAATTTTACCTTAGATTAGAAAGACTAGAAATCTTGTTTCTATCTTTCTTTCTCTTTACTAATAAATGCTAAGAAATTTAGTCTAAGCCTTCAAGATCAGTTTTTGTTTATAACACCCCTGTTTTTGGACTATTTGATATTAGAAGTTTTCCCTTTACATTATTGGTATTTTCTAATCTAGTTATAATCTAGGAATCTACTCTAAACCAAAATAATGTAAATCCCTTGAGGACATGGATGAAAACATTTATTTTTTTATTTGTTTGTTTTTTATTTTTGTATCCTCTTTATCTAAGATAGTTCAGAGGCACACTAATTAGTGAATGTTTTTCAAATTCTATCAAATTCATTAAACTCATTTAACATAAAAATGATTATATTCATCATAATGGAGCAATGAACAGAGATGTATATCTCTGAATATTTTTCCTAATATTTATTATGTGACCTTAGATAAATAACACTGACTTCTTTAAGGCTTAATTTTATTAGTAAATGAGGGAGTTCACATGTCTGATTTCTTAGTTGCCTTCCATCTATTTACTTGCTTTCATATAATTTTATTTTCCTTTTGAAAATGGATGAAAAAAAAACAAAATAAAATTATAAAGTATGATTATTTCCATGATTTACATCCTGTTTATTTTCACTCTTCTTCCCAATTTCTCCTTAAAGTGCGCAAGAGAAAAAGTCATGCTTTGACAATGGATCAGAACTCAGTGTGGTGTCTTGCATTCTTCCACCAAATGTGTTTATATCCTTCAAATGATTATGTCACTTCGGGACTTTATATAAAACAAAATCTGGAGCTTCAATACAGGGAAATAGGAGAGGATCTGGTTCCCTCTGGTGACTTTTCTTTTAGTGCTGTTTTATAAAAGAAATAAAACTTAAGGCCTCCAGAAGGTATCAAATGCAAAGCTCTCATTTTTCCATTCATATTCAATTAAGCACACTGTGTAAATACACTTTGGATTAGAAAGAGAATGGATGGACTATACCAAATACTTCTTTCTCTCTTTTCTGTTCACCTACCTTTCTAAATATCATAGATGCCTTTTTAAACTACTTGCACTGAGGGAGTCAATGACCCAAACATCCCTAAACCCATTTCATACATCTTTAGTTACTTGACTTTATCTCCTTTATCATCAATTAATTTGCTTATTTTTAGGAGAACTAGATGGGATAGAGAAAAGGCAAAAATGTGATTTTTGTTGAGAATTTTCAATCATTGTTAAAGACATGGGAAATAAGAATATTTGGCTCAAGAGGAAATCATTAGACCCAAGCAGGATATGTTCTCATTAGCATCCTCTAGTTCTGACTGTTTTGCCAGCCATATAGGGAAACCTGGTTCTGAGGTTGTGAGACTGTAATTGGAAAGATGATGATGACTTCAGTTGACCTAATGAAGTTAATGGGAAAGACTTTAGGAGTGCTGTAGTAAATATTTAATTTTTGTTGTTGTTGTTTTTCAAAAAAATGTACACATGGTATGTTTTTAAGTTTAATCTACATTATTCACATTTTCTCTATCCCTTTTTAAAATCTAGATTGGTACTTTCAAAATCAAATAGAATCTAATCTTTGCTGCCACATGTTGTCTTTGATGATTACAAATGAACATGATCTAGGTTGCATCTTTTTTTGTGTTATTAATCATTTTTCAATTATATATTGATCTAATTCAGAGAAGAAATTTTTGTCCTCGATGCCCTGAACAAAACTCTGGCACCTAAGGTCTAGACAATCAACACAACAATGAATCAAGCCATTCAGGACTCCACCACTTAAGAGATGCTGATAATGACTTCTGTTTTACATGTTTAGGGAAATCATATTTTATTTAAGCATAGATCCTTGATTAGGAAATCACATTTTTCAATTCTATTTTTAACTTGGTTAAGGTCTCAGTGAGTCCATGGAATTGCTTTGATACTCTGGAATACTAAGTAACAGAATATTCTATCTATTGGCTAAAAAAATCTCAACCCATCATATTTCCCCCTTTGTTGTGAATATTGTTGATAAATCACCTCCAAAGAGTGCACTCACTTTCCTAGGTTCTTTTTGCTAAACTTCTTACAGTGGAATCTGATGTTGTGCAGGTACATACATTCTTTACATTTTCTACATAACTATCTTTCTGTTTTTCCAGTTATGCATTTTTAAGAGATTTCTAACATAACTTATCCTATGAAATTTTTCATTGCTTATATCTGAAAACCATTTAAAGGTAATATTAAGGCCTGTAACATAATATAATAATGTTAATCATTTTTAATTATAATTAAATATAATTATATATTACACAAATAATATTAAATGGGCTAATTAAACTAATGGTAATTTGATTAATTTCAATTTTTGAATAAATAATTAAATACATTAAAATAATGAATAAATAATATTTATTTAAATAAATATTTGATGATAAAATAAATAAAGGTAAAATTAAATATAATTAATATAACAATAAAAATTTTGTAGTAATCTGTGATTTATATGAATGTAACATCACTGAAAATACTTTGCAATAAAAGGCTACTTATTAAGTTCCATATCAATCAAATTACAAAAGGATTACTTTATAGATGTAGAAAAAAATAATTTTTTATGGAGAAACAAAAGATCAAGGATATAAAGGAAATCAATGAAAAAAATGTGTAGGGAAACTAGCAGTATCAAATATCAAACAAAATTACAAGATGGAAATCATCAAAAATATTTGGTACTTGAAAAGGAATAAAATAGCAGATCAATGTAATAGATTAGGTGCATAATGTACAGAAGCAAATTATCAAAATATTCTAGTGTTTGATAAACATAAAGATTCTATATATTAAGGCAATGATTGACTATTTGACAAAAACTGCTGGGAAATCTAGAAAATTGTCTGGCAGAAACTAGGCATAGACTAATACCTTATAATACATACAAAGTTAAGATACAAACTTAGAAGACAACAGCATGAACATAGCTACAAAGTCTGAAAGAAAAATACAATTTGGAGAAAAACCTACCAAAAATTCTAAGAAGAGTTAAAGAAAAAGATGAGAATCACCGGGGAAATTTGTGAAAAGAAATGAGAGGGAGAAAGAAAATTATAAAGGAATTAACAGCTTAATAAAAGAAGTACAAAACATACTGAATTAAATAATTGCTTAAAAATTAGAATTAGGAGAATTAAAGGTAACAACTCCATGAGATATAAAGGTACAATTAAACAAAGTCAAATGAATTAAAAAGTAGAAGAAAAACTGAACTATTTCAGTGAAAAAAAAGAAACAAACTATTTATTTGGAAAATAGTTTTAGGAGAGATAATTTTAGAATTTATTGAACTACCTTAAAGACATGATAAAAGAAAGAAAAAACATATACATGATATTTCAAGAAATGATTAAGGAAAATTAAGCCTACTATCTTAGATTTAGAGGATAAAATATTCAAAGAATCCACCTATCACCTCTTGAAAGAGACTGCAAAAGGAAAAGTTCCAGGAATATCATGGCAAAATTCCAGAGCTCCCACATCAAAGAGAAAATACTTAAATCACCATGATAGAAACCATTGAAATATCATGGAACCAAATCAAAATAAAATCACCTGAGATTTACCATCTTCCATATTAAAGGAGCAGAGGATTGGGAATATAATATTCCAGAAAATGAAAGAGCTAGAATTACAGTCAACCATAACCTGCTCAGCAAACTGAATAATCTTTAGAGGGAAATGGATATTTAATCAAATAGAAGACTTTCAATGTTCTTAATGAAAAATAAGAGCTTACCAAAAAATATGGCATTCGCACAAGACTCAAGAAAAACATTAAAAAGGGCAACATGATAATAAAATCATAAGGGTCTCAAAAAGATCAAACTGTTTACATTCCTTTTTAGGAAAATGATACCTGTAGAGAAGAATCTATTACATGTACCATATTATTATACTTCAGTTGAAGTTAAAAAAGTTCAAAAAAGGCAAGTATAGCAATCAGGATCTCAGATAAAGAAAATGTTTTAAATTTAATTTTCTTTTAAATTTAAAATTTAAAAATAGAATTGAGATGAACAGAGAAAGTATATTTTGTTAAAGGGTACCATGAACAATGTGATAATATATTTTAAAAATTAAAGCAACTTTCTCTGTTAAGGGCCTCATTTTTCAAAAAATATCTGTAACTGAGCTATTTGTTTTAATTAAGAGGCTTTTTTCTAATTAATAAATGGTCAAAGATATAAACAGGCAGTTTCCAGAAGGAGAAATCAAAGATCTATTGTCACATTAAAATGTTTTTGATAACTTTTATTAGAGAAATGTTTAAATTAAAAGAATTCTGAGTTACCACTCACATTTATCAGATTGGGCAATGTGAGAGAAAATGGAAATGACAAATATTGGAGGAAATATAGAAAAGTAGGTACACTAATGCACTATGTTCTGGTGGGATTGTGACCTGGTTTGAGCATTCTGAAAAAAAAAAGAAAAAGCTTTACTATAAAACTATCTTTTGACCCTGCATTATCTCTACTAGGTCACTATCAAAGACAAAGAAAAATCACAAATACGTATGCATGCATGTACACACACACACACACACACACACACACACACACATGCTTTTGTGGTGGCAAGGAATTAAAAATTGAGAGAATACCCATAAAATGGAGAATGGCTGAATGAGTCGTGGTATATTGTTATAATGGAAGGCCATTGTGCTATAAGAAATGGTGAGCAGGATGGTTTCAAAAAAGGAAAAAAAAAAGCCTACAAAGACCTATATAAACTGACACAGAATGAAGTGAGCATATCCAGAAGATGTCTGTGCACAGCAATTGTAATATTGCTTAACGGTGTGGAATGTTTCTAGGAATAATGCTCAAAACAGAATATTCAGCATTTTAGAAGGAAAACACACCAAAGAAAGAAATAGGGAAAAAATTGCAAACACATGCTGTGAATATATACCCAAACAAATAGTTGGACACATATACACTCACATAAGTACACACAAATACAAACATACATATTTTGTAATCATGTAGAAACAGCCTTGAGCTATAAAAAGCAGATGCCTGATCCTGTTATGTTTTTTTTTTAAACCCTTGTACTTCAGTGTATTGTCTCATAGGTAGAAGATTGGTAAGGGTGGGCAATGGGGGTCAAGTGACTTGCCCAGGGTCACACAGCTGGGAAGTGGCTGAGGCCGGGTTTGAACCTAGGACCTCCTGTCTCTAGGCCTGACTCTCACTCCACTGAGCTACCCAGCTGCCCCACCTGATCCTATTATGAGCTAACTCTTTCAGGGAAAGATAATTTTACAACTTTCTCTAATTCAGGGATATACCAAACAGCCTTGATCATAAAGAAGTTCATCTATCTGTCCTTACTTAACTTGAATTGAATCTTTCTTCTTTGTCACCATTTGCTAGAGACACAGAAAAGAGCTGCCTGCCATCTTCTAGTTAATAACCCTCCCCAAAAATCTTTAAAGATCTAATTAAGCCATTCCTTAAGCTTTAGTACAAGTCATTCTTAATTATTTATCTTCTTCACATTGGTCATATTTCAAACTCTTAAATAATGATCCATCTTAACTGGACGTTTTCCAAATCCCCTACATTTATCTGGGGTTATAATAATCATGGAAATGGAATTTAGATATCTCTATCCAGAAAAATTCCTTTTTAGATTTCTCTGGATACATTATTTTAAAAGACCTCCAAAGAGCACACATTTTCATCTTTGACTTGGAGCAGTTTGGTTGAAAATTCTCCAACTGTTATAAATGTCAAACTAAGGTAAGGTTCATGTCAGTCTCCAATGGTAAAGCCAGACTTTCCCTTTTCTTTGCAGGACAAAGTATGATTCTGAAGTTGGATGAGGGAAATCTCTTACTTGTTCTATTACTATTGTTTTGTGAGAGAAAAAAATACTTTATTAATTTTTTTAAATCTTATTTTTTCTTCATTGGAATATACTGTGACACTATAGTATTAGCAGTCTGTAAATCAGGTGATTTGAGAGTTTGACAGAATATAAAAACAAACATAAATATGAGGTAGGTTCAGAGCTTCAGATAACATGTTCTCTAATTAATTTTGTTGACTCAGGATTAATTGAAATAGCCATGGATTTACCACATTCAAGACAAGACATACTTTATTAACAAGGCCTAAATAAAATTGATTTGCAACAGTAAACATAATGAAGTTTGGGGAGATTAATAAATAATTTTCAGTAACTTTTGTTTGCTCAAGAATGTTCTTTGAGAGACTTTAATAAACTGCTATTTTGAAATCATGATATTTAGAAATCCCTGCTTCTCCATATATAACTGTCCCTCGAATCAGTACCATGTAGTAGTAAGCAAAATCAAATTAAAGATAGGAGAGACATGGGATCAAATTTTATCTCTGACACTTGATACATGTTTCACTATGCATAAGTCACATAACTCTACAGAACTTGTTTCCTTCTCTATAAAATACCAATAATCACATATCTAGTGTCAACATTTCATGGAGTACATGTAGATAAACAAAATACAAAAAATATGAACAAAATATAAAATTTTGGAGAAGTCATTGAAAATGAATGATGAGCAACAACAAGAATCATATAGGACACAGAGAGTAAGCTGGAATGCCTTTGGAAAATTGCCAAATTGTTTTGAAACAAAACTATTAAATTAAGGTTTTTAAATGCTGATATTTATCAGTGATATTGTAGGATGAGGGATCAAAGAAATACTATATAATCAGAGTAACCAAAGTAAATCATTACCCTCACAATAATAGAAATCAAAATAGTGATCATGAGTAGTCAGAAACATATGTGAAATTGTTTAGAGGAAGTATAGGAAAGTATATTATATATATATACATATATATGTATATATATATAGAGAGAGAGTCAGTTGGAGAAGGGAAGAAGATGTTGATGCAGTCATTGTCTCAAAATTAAGGTCAAAATATTTTTTGAGCTTTATGACTCACTGAATTCTTAATCTCTCAATTTTTCCTTAGTTTGCTATTTTATGGAAGACCCACAGCCAATGACCATATTTCCACAGGCAATCTGAACACTTGTCCTATCTGCTACATTAGACATTTCTTCTTGATATATTCTAACATGACATCAAGAAAAATATTTTTATGAGAAAGAGAATAGAAATTTTAAGAGGATCATAAAATCTTCTGTAATTCTGTAGCAATGTCCTGAGGCAACTCTCTCAACTCCACCTGGATTGTCAAGTCAGTCCCCAGAGATATAAAGAATATACATCTCCTCCTCTGCTTGCATTGTCAGCACTGCCAGAAACCCTCTCCATCCCCTGGAAAAAAATACTAGAAGATAGTCTATTATCTTGTAGAACTGTCAAAGCTTTAAAGATCCTACTCTTTTCAAGGGGCAAAAATTTGTTCAAGGAGATCCAAAGTCCAAACCTAAGTGCCCTTAGCCTTCCCATTGAACTTCTATTATTAGAACATTTTCTCCTCCTTTATGACTTACTGGACTCTTAATCTCTCAATTTTTCCTTAGTTTGTTATTTTATGAAAGACCCACAGCCAATGACCATATTTCCACAGGCAATCTGAACACTTGTCCTATCTGCTACATTACCCAGTTCATTAGCAGCTCATCTGAGACATCTAAATTGAACAAGACCTTTTCACAATTAGTTGGTATATCTTCCATTGATTAAATTTTATCAAGACTCATTCCTCATTTGTTAAGAAACCAATGTACAACTTTTTTCCTCTTTCATTACATTGGAAAGGATGGGGTAATTTGATTGATTCACTCTATTGACTCAACTCTTACCACTGCTTAGCCTGTCCTTTAAAGGTCTCATATTCCTCATTCATTCATTCCTCATTTTTTTACCTTCTTCAATTTCTGTTCTATTACTGCTAAACTGAAATACTCAATACTTAAATTATTCCTTCCTCTAATTTTTATTCACATTGTACTTGAATTACACTACCTCTTGTATTTATATCTATCTTAAAGGGACAGGTAAAATACTATCTTCTTTGTAAATCATTGCTAATTAGAAATAATTGGGTGAACCTTTTGTGCCAATTGTACTTTTCATATGTTCCTGTTATATTAAATTCTGTATTAAAAGCACAATATTTTTATTGTTTTTTTTTGTTTAGTTGATTCAGTTGTGTCTGACTCTTTATTATTACAATTGGGTTTTCAGTACAGAGAAGTGGTTTGTCATATTCTTCTCCACCTCATTTTACATAGGAGAAAACCAACAAACAGGATTAAGTGAGTTGTCCAGAGTCATCCCAGGCCTGGCACTCCATCCACTGTGTTACCTAACTGTCCTTAATGTTATTATATAATGATTACAATTATATTCTGTAATAAACATTTTTCTGTATACATGCTAGATGTTAAGGTATTAGATTTCATGGGATATTGAATATCATGTAAGATAGTTGTAATTTCAAATACTGCCTCTTAAAATTCATCATTGTTTGATTATCTCTGAAGTTTTTTCCCTATGCTGAAAAAGAGACAGTAATATTTAAAAATGAAGGTTCTAATAAGGGTTAAGGGAATAAATCCATGTAAAAAACTTTGCAAACATGAAAACACTATAAAATAATGTCAAGTATACTTAGAAGGTTTATGACGGCAGCATTCATTATTCAGATTGAATGTCTTACCCATTGTCTTGCACAGCAATAGAAATAGGGGATCCTGATAATTTCTATAAGAGTAAGCTCAAATTCTTCCTTCTGGAGGTCTTTCCCAGTTGTCCACACCGCTAGTCCTTTCCCTCTTAAATTATCTTCTGTTAACACTTTATAGGTCTTGTAGGTACACAGTTGTATTCATGTGGATGGATGATGTTCAAGGAGGCCTAGCACCTCCATTGTGAGGGGCTTGCTGAGTCTGTTTATGGGCTGCTCATCCACCTTTGGTATCCTCCTCATGCTCAATTCTATCTTGTAGCTCCACAAAGCTGTAGTATGCTTAGTGACTACACCCCAGTAAATCATCTTGGGCTAAACCAGGTTGAAGGGTAACTGAGAGGCCACAAACCCATTAGTGAGTTAGGAGCATATCTAGCCCAAGCAAATGATCACTTCCTTCATTGATTGGACAACTGAGAACAATTACTTCCAATGGAAATGAAAGTGGCTGAAGTAGGATCTGTGGAGCACTTAGAATTTGATCAGGTATTGATGAAACAAAGATCTCCAACCCAAACCTGTATCAGTAATCTTGCCCCTTGCCTTCAATGTCTCTGGAAGAGAGAGGAAGACTGAAAATTATGCAACACTGCTTCACCCGAATCCAGCTCAAGTATATGTCAAGACATTACCCTCATGATGTCACTAGTTCTTCTGAAAATTAAGGACAAACAATATATCTATTGTCACAGTTATTTTCATATAAAAAAATAAAAAAGAAGAAAATGTTATGTATCATAAGAAAATCACAAGAAAATCAACTGAACTAGAAAAATCTTTGAGGGCAGATACAATTAAATTTATATCGTCCTTTCCTTCTTACCTTGTACAAAACCTGGCACATTATAAGTTTATCACAAATGATATTTGATTGATCAATTGAAATTCTTTCAAAGATAACATTCTTCTATATAGGAAGAACAGATTACATTCATGCCCAATGTTATATTTATCTCTGGGCATAACAGAAAGTCCACTGTATTTGGAGATGAGCTAGAAACCATTTTGTTATTGACTTTGACTTTTGAGAAATACTTTCTCTAACCTTTAGTTTATTCATTTATAAAATGAGTGACTTGAAAAGATCCTTATGGTTCATTTAAGTTAAAAACTTCACGATCTTTTTAACTACTCCCTTTCCAACACAGTTATTTATACATAGTCATTTTAGGTTACTGAGGCAAAAAGATACTAAAAAGAAAAACCAAAATCATGAATTTCTAACAGAATTCTAGTACTCTGCTGTAGTGGAAATAGTGTAAAGTTTGGAGTCAAGACTTGGGTTTAAATATCAGATCACCTATTTAGTTATATTTCAGATGTTGAATATGTCACTTAGGCTACATGAATATCAATGTTTTTCACCAAAAATGTTATATGGCACCTAATATCTTTTTTCTTGTAGAATACAAAATCCAAGCATTAATTAACAGACTTCATTTTTTGTAGAGACCATCCATTGCATGACAAATTGTCATAATGATTTATTGACATAAGAGTTTAGAAATTACAAACCTACTCCTGTCCTCTTTCCAATAAGCCATGTTATTCCTCCTTCTGTACATGTGAATTCAGCACTTACTGATTTGAATATGAAATGTATGTCCTATTGTAACTTCATGCTTATTAATGGTGCTTCAGCTGATTGTTTCCTGCCAGGTCCTCCTCTTGTGCCTTTCTAACTTTTATTCATGTCCAAAGATTCCTAGAGTCTGAATAATATGCACTCTCTAATAAGGAAAGCAGATTAATAAGTCTTCATAGGAGATGTTCAATTAAGTCCTAACTGGTTTGAATGTGTGATTTATTCATTAGTGATCTCCTCAAGCAACAGTGATTGACAACTTCAATCTCATTTTCAATTTTCATTTGATGTTTATTTGAGTATTTTTAAATTAATTCTTTATCGAGTTTTTCATTGCATTCCCAATACATATATCTCTATTTCTCTATTTCATCAATATAAATATTTAGAGATATAATTTTCCATCTAATTAATGCTTTTAATTTATCCCAGGTCTTTGGTATATTGTCCTCTCATTATTATCATTCTTTCTAATTGAAAGAATAGCAAACTACTATTGCTTGATTATCTATGTCTATCCTTAACTCACTTAGCTTTTCCTTTAAAAACTTGGATGCTATAATATTTGGTGCATTTAGATTTAATATTGATAATGCTTTATTAGCTATGGTATATTTTAAAGTTGATTCCTTATTTTTCTTTTTTCTTTTATTTATTTTTATTTCAACTTTGTCAGACATGATCTCTCCTGCCTTTTTGAATCAAGTGAGGAAAATATATTCTGCTTCAGTCCTTCATTTTTATCTTATGTATCTCTCATTTTCAGATATATTTCTTCTAAACAATATGTTGTTGAGTTTTCATTTTTTATCCATTCTTCTTTCCATTTTTGTTTTATGGGTGAATTGGTGAATTCATCTCATTCATGTTCAAAATTATAATTACTAGTTGTATATTTCCCTCCTTTCTATTTTCTTCAATGTTTTTCCTTCTCTTCCTCTTCCTTTGCTGTATCCCTCTTCAGCTGTCCAATTATTGTTTTTACTAATTCTCTAAACCATGCCCTTAGTGCCTCACCTCCACCCTTTTTCTTTGTCTTCCTACTTCTAAATCAATCTGTCCTTCTAGAGGTCTGCCCCTTATCCCTTTTACCTTACCTCCTACTTTTTCTTCTATCAATCCTTCCAAAAGCTCTTGATCATTCCACACTGCCCTTCTATTTATTGATATAAACTTTCTTCTAAAATTACCTCTCTTATCTTATCCTGAGAGATCTTCCCTTATTCCTCACCTGGCCCTCCTATTTCTTAATATATATTTCCTTTAAGGATCCCCTCCCTTTTCTTATTCTCTTGATCACTTTTCTCTTAATCTAACCTTCTTTCTCCTAGTGCCTTAGTCCCCTTAATGGAACTCTTAGTTCCTCCTATATCCCACTCCCTCAGTCTCTTTGTTTCTCACATGAAGAAGATGTTTACCATTCTAGTTGTATATATTGTCCCCTTTTCAACACAGATCTCATGAGAATTGGGTTCTAGTACTCTCAGTTGTTCCTCCCCTACTTTGGGTCAGTTCTTCCACTTATCTCTGGCTTGTCACCATTTGATGGTTTTCTTTGATGTTTTAGAAATAGGTATTTTAATTTTGTTATCACTGAATTTGTATTTTATCTCTTTCTAACCTATTTTGTTATTATCTTTAGCTCATTCCATTACATTTAATTTGAACTCAAGTCTTCTATCTATATATTCTATTTCAAATTTCTCTCTATGTATTCTATTTCAAACCAATAAATGCCCTATGTTGTTTTTCACTCTTTGATGGAGTATCCTTTTGTCTAGTTAGCTCATTGTTATGCCAACTTTCCAATTTCATAGAGGTGGTAAAGTAGCAATTATATTAGGCTGGCACAATTTGTTCTTGATAAATGAATTTAGCACTATTTCTCTGATATAGCCAGGGAACTTACATTACTAATGCCTTTTCTATTTCTGAGTATAAAAGAATTACAAGATTTTGAAGATAGAGTGATGTGAGAACAAGGCATGAATGTCAAGTTACTTCAAAACTCTTCATAGCTTGAAAATATGGAATTTTAATCAAATATCCATTACTTATTATTTTCTCATTTTGTTGAAATCTTTACATGTGATTATTGCATCTCAAACCTACACCAATACACCAATGATACATGTATTCTTTGCCCTGGATACTGACTTCATTGAAATTCCATTGTGCTGATCTCTAGATGATATATTTTAAGAAGCATATTGATATTTTGAAGACTCCCCCAGAGGAGGATATATAAGATAAGTAATGATTTTCAGTTCATTATAAATAATAGGTTCTATCTACCTGAATAATTGATGAATTTGGATTAAAAAAAGAGGTACATTATTTTATGCAAATGATTTTTGACACCCCAGAAAAGAAATATATATATATATATATATATATATTTGGCTTGGCCCCAGAGTTTTTTTTTTTTTTTTATAGATGCTAATTGCAATGAAAAATGAAATAATTATTATTTTCAGGAATATTACAAAAATAGCACTATCTAAAAATGCTATGAAATATTTCTGAAAAAGTAAGTTGAGCCAGTTTTAGGAATTCTTTAAATGAATGCCTAAGGAGTTTGTGGATAGTCATGAAGCAACAGTTAATTAAGATTTCTAAGTAGAGGGATGGCTGTTTGGATTAGTCCTTTAATTTTTTTTGTCAGCATCATGCAGGATGAGTTGGAGAAGGGGTGAGAGTAGGGAAGCCATTTATAAAAACCAAGAAGTGTGGTGAGGTCTAGATAGGGCATGATGACTGTATGAATGAAAAGGGGGGGGCGGCTAAATGAGCAATGACCTCAAGTTAGATTTCATAAAACATTGTAGCTAATTTTATATTATGAATGTGAAGTAAGGGCACATGAAATATCATGATAATTTCAAGAATTGTGAACCAAAGTAATCGTAGCAAAGGGTTGGGATGTAGGGTTCTCAATATTTAATTCTATGTTCAAATTCAACTCAACCATTATTTTTCCCAAAGAAATTCCATTCTATCCTCCCTCCTCTGTGCATTAGCAGAGTTATATGCTATGTCATTAAAATGAACTCTCCTTTTTGTCTTTTAGAAACTTTTGATTAATTCCAGTTTTAGCTTAGTCACTAGCTTCTAAAGGAAAATTCTCTTGATTTTAAATTGTGATGCTTCATAATATGTATCTTTATTATGTCTGAACAACTCCATAACTGGAGCCAAATGTGAGCTCATCCAGGGTAGTATTTTGGGGGTCTGAGTTGAGTTGAGATAAAATTTTAACCATTTACTCCTTTGATTTTATTTGACATGTATTTAGTAAGTGATTAAGGAATCAATAAGTCCAGTGCTAATAATTGTATATGGAGGCAAGCTTGTGCTAGTGTAGAGAGACAGTTCATAAATTTTAAAGTGTGAACATTTCCACATCAGAAATGGTCAACTGATTCATTTCAGGGCTTGATTTGTTATTTCATGACTGTCTAGACTTAAGAAAGTTAATTTATAATTTCTAATGCTAATAGAAATTTACAATTTCTAATGCTTTCTGCTGCTATGGTCTATTGTCAGTATAGTAAGCATAACTTCCTATAAAAGATACCCATATACAATGAATCAAGATTTATCTCAGGAGGTATCACATTTCTCTTTAATTAAGCTTCAACCGGGAAAATCTGTTTTACAAAAAAATCTTAATTAAATCACCAATATAGAGGTATTATTTTAGGCATGCTAACATTTACACACACACACACACACACATATATATATATACATGTACTTGTATACATACATAAAATATGCATGTACATGTGTATGCATATACATATATCTCTACTAACATATACACTCACACATATGGAATCATTTGAAGCATCCTAGCTACTATATATTGAAGAAAAGTTTAATGCAAGTGAGAGAACATTTAAATAGGTGAATTGTGTTGCTCCTGCAAGATGATATTTTAAGAATTAAAATTTGGTTGACCCAAAGAGCAATGTAGGAGGATATGATGATTATAAATAGATTTCATCCTATCACCAACCGTGGCCTTTAAATTTAATCAGAGTGGTGAATGCTCCTGATGCTGTGCTTTTAAAAAAATGAAGGGAGCAATTGGTAATGTTAGGTTGAAGAAGATAAAATTCAAAGGATAGACATATTAGCTATAATCAAATACTTTCATATAACATTCTACTTGTTAAATATATTGTTCAGAATTTTTTTCATGAATAGTTTGGAGAAGATGGTTGCTAACTCTTTTTTTACTTCTCCAATTTAGTGACTCTGAGATTCTGTGAATTAACTGAAAGCAAAATGCCTTAATGGATGAAATCTCTCTGAGAGACAACTGTGTGACTTGTGGATAGAGACCTTGGCCTGGAAACAGTAGGTCATGGGTTTAAATCTTTTCTCAAATATTTTTGAGTTTTGCAACCCTGGGGAAGTCACCTGACCACAATTGCCTAGCCCTCACTACTCTTCTGTCTTGGAACCAATATTTGTTAATAATTCTAAGACATAAGGTATGGATTTTTTTAAAGCCTCTCTGAGACTCATGTATAAAATGAAGAATAATAATAGCATCTCTATCACAGAATTATTGTGATGATAAAATATTAAAAATATATGCTGATAGATATATAGATATAGACATAGATATAACCATATTGAGAAACTCATTCACTATATAGCTCAATTACAAAATAAGATCTAATGCAGTGGTTCCCAAACTTTTTTGGCCTACTGCCACCTTTCCAGAAAAAATATTACTTAGCACCCCCTGTCATATACTATCACCACCCCATTACAATTATTTACTGCCCCCAAATGCACCTGTGACCATCACCACTCCCATGGATCGCTGTAGCACCCACAAGGTAGCAGCAGCGCCCACTTTAGGAATCACTGATCTAACCAAAGAAAACAAATGCCTTTAGAAAATAAAGTCAGAGAGTCATGTGATGAAAATTAAAGTCTTAGTACTGCATTGGCACTGATAGAATATTCATAATCTCTTTGGAAAATTGAAGAATGATATGAAAAAGAAAAACACAAGGCAATATATATGTATGAGTTGTGAATGTCAACATTGGAAGGAAGCTTCACATTTCTGAAATCAAATCTTCCCTGAAATAATTTTTACAAATCCCACCACTCTTATTCCCACTATTTTTTTCTGATGATGCCAACTTTTCCTCTTTATAAATCCTTACTGTAGTAGTTTATCTTGGTGCCCCTGTACAGAGTATCTTTTTAGATGTTCATGGCATTTCTTGGAATCATTGACTAGAATCCAATAGGTGACCACTTCAAACATTCTTGACAATATCTAGAGTGAGTCTGAGAAGTACTACTTTCAATATAGGAGGAATAATAAACTTCTCTGTCAAAGTTCATGGATCTAGTTAGAAGTACTCATCAGAAATTATCATTTATTGTAGCTCAACTAGGAAATAGATCCAGTTTAGACATTCTTTCCTTTTCTTCTGTAAACCAACTGTCTGATCCCCAGAAACACAATCCCCATTCATGGATGGCTAACCAAAAACTTTATTTTCTTTTGTAGTCTGACATGACTGAAAACTGTCATCTTTTACCCAGTCAAATAAATTACCTCTGATAAGTACTTCCTATTTATTCTGTATATGCCTTGTTTTGTGTATGATTATATGAATATTATCTTCAGTATTAGATTGGAAGCTCATTAGAGACTGTCTTTTGGCCTCTTTTTTGAAGCCCCAGTGCTTAAACGAATGTATGGAACAATTTTTATTGCTAAGCATTTTCAGTCATGTTCTATTCTTTGTGATCCCTTTTGAGATTTTCTTGGTAAAAATACCAGATGATTTGCCATTTTATTTTCATTATTGGAACTTAATGAATGCTAATTTTCTCAGCAGATTGATAGATTCAAGATATTTTTGTGAATGCAATAACTCAAGTTTAGTAAATCAGCAATTACAAAGCTTTTCTTTCCAAAAGTCTAGGGTACACTCTTTTCAACTAGCAGACCTAGAAGAGCATGAAAGAGTTTTATAAGTTTAAAACGGGGAATACTTTTGGTCAAGACTACTCACAACTCTGGAACTGCAGGATTTTGATGCCCTTCCTCTCTCTCTCAAAGGGATTTTATATGAGTCACTCTGCTTATCAAAGCTGGGCTGCCTCTTCACTAGACTGACACTTCTCAGTATATACTAGCTCTATTCACTCAGTACATCAGTTTGGCTTGTTTCTCTTAGAGTGTAATCTTTCTCCTGGATCAACTACTGCACTGATCAATTTCAGTCACAATTTTATTAAGAAACTAATATATATATTTATTAAGATATATATTTAATTTATATATATAATATATTTATATATAATGTATATATAAATATGTATATATATATTTATATATAAAATATATTTATTAAGAAACTAATATATATATACATATATATG